>NC_091120.1:95093308-95393308 GCF_040183065.1 Periplaneta americana | reverse complement strand
TTCTGTACTTTCGCACTTGTTTTAGGCACCTTTATTTCAACTAGTAGTGCACAATATCATAAACATTGCTAAACTGATGTATGCTGTACTTATTTAGGAATAAGGAACCTGTATATTGTACTTGTTTAGGAGTAAGGAACCTGTCGTAGAGTGACCTTGTAGTACGCGTTATTTGTTGTGGTTGTGAGAAGTATCTGTACTGAAGGGCACGTCCCGTATTGTATACCCCGTGCACACTTATACTAAGAAAATGGGCTTTATTTGTAATAAAGTATGAGGCAGCCTCGCTTCGTGCTTACGCGGCTTAACTTATATAGGTCATTCGTTATGTCGTGAAACCAAATGCTTGCGTGCACCGTAGCATATAGTAAGAACTTTATGGTGGCGGTAAGTGAGCTCGCTTGTTGCAGCTAGAAGCGTAGCGAGGGAGGGAAGCTTCTCAGTCCACTTTCTCTTCCGCCTGGCGCGCAGGTGGGTTTCACGAGTTACCGAATTGCCTATACTACATGAGCAATATGAAAATATTTTAAGGTCTACAGCTACCGTATTCCCATATATCACCTTGATGTTTTTTTTTTTCTATAGATATGCTGCCAAATGAAACATGTACCGCATGTTCGTAAAATGTTTGTTCAGAGTAATAATTATTTGCGAACATATTCAGAAGTTACATGGCGGTTAGTAGTCGAGCTATCTGATATCACCATACATTAGAGGAAAGACTTGACGTTGGTGATGTTTTTGTGTTAAAGGTTCCTGAGATAGACGTTAGAGAAGTTAAAACTTCGACACTGGAAGTATATTGATAGCAAAAGAGAGTTATGTGAAAGGATGTGAACATGGATCATTTTATTCACTAAGAATGTAATCAGTATTTCATTACAACTCTGTCACTGTCAATTGAAATAAGAAAGTAACATTACAAGGCGAAGGTTACATTGACATTAACAATAAATATATTCTAGAGACGGAACGGGCCAGACTAACTCACGAAGATGTTTGTGATAGTTTTGTTATTATGAATACGGTAATGTTTTCGCCGTTGATCAGAACGAAACATCTCATGCACAATTGTTTTGTATTATGAAGGTTTTAGACCTAGTTTGAATACAAATTAATTTTGGTGGAGAATTTTTTTCTTTTCTATTCTGTTCTCGTATGCTGCTGTCACGCTTTGTTCAGTGGACATTATAAACTTTCTTATACTCATGTTAATTTCCCATTAATCTGCTGTTGTATTGCTGTATTGAGTAAGTGTATTAATTAAAATATTAATAGATGGGTGAAATTCCGTTGCACATAATCTTCTCATACAGTGAGCGTAGAAAGTATTGATACACTGAACAATATTACGGACAGAAGTAATTAATATATTTAGTTATTCACTATATACAGTAATAAATATATGTACCTATAAATTGTAGTCTACAAAGTCAAATAAATGCAGTTTCCTCTTGTTTTAACACAAAAAATAACATGTAAAAATAATTTATACATTAACAACAAAAATCAACGAAGAAAAATATTGATACAGTCCCATATTGGCTGTTTTTTGTCTTTACTTTCGGAATTCGATACTTTGTTGGGAGCCCTTTGGATTTCGAGTGGGCTTCCAAACGGCGTGGCATCGACTCGACTAACTTTGAAGTTACTGAAGCAGGGATGTCTTCATTCTTCTTCCAAAGCTTATTTCAGGTCATGCTTGTTGCAAATTTGCCTTGAACGAATTTTTCTTTTCAGATGTTCCCATAAATTCTCAAAGGGGTTAATGTCCGGAGTCTGTGGGGGTGTTTTCATGTACTTTGGTGTGTTATGTAGAATCCATAAGCGCATGTTGAAAGTGGTGTGCTTGGGGTCATTATCTTGCATAAATACAAAATCTTATCTAATCCCCATTTTCTCAGCAGATGTATGAAGATTGGTCTTTAGTATGTTTATATACTGTTGGTGATCCATGACGGCATCGATAAAATGCAAGGTCCCTACCCCAGAGGCAGCGCCATACCAATTTAGATTCGTCAGTAGAAATGACTTTGTTCCAAAATTCTTAGGTGGTGTTTTTTTATTTTAGCGAAGTGTAGCCTCTTCTGGTTTTTTCGCTTACAAAGCTTTTTTTGCGGGCTGTTCTCCCATCTAGTTTGTTAGCTCTTAGATAGTTACGAACACTGCTAGCAGAAATACTACTATTGAAGTCATTCTTGACACTATCTGCTAATTTCGGTGCACTGATTTGGGGATTTTGCTTTACTCTCCTCGTTAATGCTCTCTCAGTATATACATCCCGTTTTGTAGGACGTCCTGATCTGTGGCTATTTTCCAATGATTTTCGTTCGCCGACTATATCAATTATGTGTTAAATGGTTGCTCTTGGTCTTCCAATTATTTTACTAATTTTATCTAGCGATTTACACTCATTATCAGGGAAAGGATTTATATGTAAATACATATTTACTTATAAAGCTAATATAATTTATATTTTGCATTATCTTTATGTTTCACAATGTGTAGGGTTGAAAAATCCTACTTTTATTTTCCATAATTTTCCATATTTTAGAGTTTAGTACATATTTTCGTTAATTTCCATATATTTTCCATATTTCATATAAAACAGTCCATATTATATTAGGTTTAACAATAAAACAAAACAAAATTCCATTAACTTTTAAAAATACATTTCAACAATAGAGATTTAAACACATGTTCAGTAATCCCTTTAACATCAGAGTTATTTGAAAATTAGCAGTCCTATCAACAATGGGAAAGTAAGTTACAAAACTGTATTAATTTAATTTAAAATTTTTAACAGACTTCAGTTGTGCAGCTCAACAGTTAAATGCCAGTCAGAGTACACATAGGTTCAGTTTTGTAAATCATACTATAAAGACGGTAAATATGCCAAAAGTACGTCATTCAGTCAATTTAAAATCAAAACTAACAAGTTACATTTCAGAATTTAAAGAAGATGGTTTATCAACTGACAATAAAATATTATTTTGTAATTTGTGTCAGTGTGCAGTATCATCTACACAAAAGTTCCTGGTGCAACAACACATTACAACTAGTAAACATCAGGCCAACAAACAACTAAATTCCAAGCAGAGACAATTGTTTTTAACACAACCAACAACATCGAATGTAAGATCTGAGTTTAACATCGACCTGTGCCGTTCTCTCATCTCTGCTGATATTCCTCTCTACAAACTAAAGAATAAGGTCTTCAGGGAATTCCTTGAAAAATATACTCAACATACAATCCCGGATGAGTCAACACTTAGGAAGACGTATGCTCCATCCATCTACGATGAGACAATACAGAAGATAAGAGATGAAATTAAAGATAGTTCAATTTGGGTTTCCATTGATGAGACTCCCGACAAAGAAGGTAGACTTGTTGGTAATGTAGTTATCGGTTTGTTAAGTGAACAATATTCTGAACGAATTCTTTTACATTGTGATGTTCTAGAAAAGTGCAATAACAAAACTATAGTTAAACTGTTCAACGAAGCTATGGGTATCCTGTGGCCAAAGGGTATTATGTACGATAATGTGTTATTCTTTATTAGCGATGCTGCCCCTTATATGGTCAAAGCTGGACAAGCATTATCTGTTGTATATCCTAAATTGACTCATTTTACTTGTGTGACGCATGCATTTCATCGTGTGGCAGAAGTGGTCAGAGACAATTTCCCTAAAGTAGATTTGTTGATTTCATCAGTGAAAAAAGTATTTCTCAAAGCTCCCAGTAGAGTTAACGTGTTGAAAGAAATGTACCCTGAAATTCCATTGCCACCAAAGCCAATTTTAACTAGATGGGGTACATGGCTAGAAGCAGTTGAATATTATGCCGAACATATAGACTCTATTAACAATGTTCTCCTTGCATTGGACTCTGAAGATGCAGTCTCAATTGATACTGCGAAAACAGTTACCTGTGACATAAGTGTGAAGAATGACTTAGCTCACATTCAGCATACATTTTCATGCATCATAAAAACGCTCAAAAGTCTCCAAAATAGGCACCTTTCACTATCTGAAAGTTTTGAAATTATAAATAGTACTGTGGAACAACTGAATCGTGGTAGAGGTAAAGTTGCAGATGCAGTAAGAGCTAAGGTGGACACTGTACTTTCAAAAAACCCTGGATATGAAGAACTACAAAAGGTTGTTGCTGTGATGAGTGGTGAATCAACAGTGAAGATTAACTTGGACTTATCCCCAGCAGACATTGTGAAATTGAATTATGTACCAGTTACTTCTTGTGACGTCGAACGCTCTTTTAGTCAGTATAAATCTATCCTCAGAGACAATAGAAGAAGATTCACTTTTCAGCACTTGAAAGAAATGTTTGTAACGTATTGTTATGGTAACAGACAATAAAAATTGTGTTTTGTTGAAACTACATTGGAAGATAAGGTACGTCCATTATATTTTTTGTTTAGTTTGATTAAAATGTACCAATATTTAACGTACATAGTCATTTTTTTATAATTTTAAGTCCATATTTAATTCCATATTTTGGTAAAAATCCATATTTAATTCCATATTTTGGTAAAAATAACTACATATATATTTACATATTTCATATATTTTTAGTCCATATAAATCCGTTCCCTGCTCATTATGTAAACGAATAATTATCCCTCTCTCTTGGACTGTAGTCTCTCTTCCTTTGCGCCCCTTTACAACGTTGATTTGCATCCAAGAAACAACACACCTGGACAACAACGTTCTCAAGGCCAGACTGTATAACAACGCTACCAGAACCATTCCCACTCGACTACAGGTGCACTTGCTATTGACTGAAACGTAGTAGTTTATCAATACTTGTTTGTGTATTTCTGCCGTTTCGGGTTCTTCTATTCTAAAACAAAATTTCTTTCAAGATTCAATCAAATGAAGAGTAATAGATTATACCCGTTTCACGTTTTCACCAAATATCACGTGCATACTTAATTAATACACAATGTTTGTAACTTGCGTTAGGTGTATCAATACTTTCTACACTCACTGTATAGGCTTCCAACAAGGAAAACTCAGTACGCAGAAGCCAGCGGGCGTGACTGTCTCGCGCAGATGACGTATGCTCCCGTTCCCAGCATGCTCTCACGCCTTACTGCAGGGGAGTAGGAGGGGTATAGCATGCGCGCCGCCAGGGGTCCGAGCTGAGTTTTGTTTGTAGGATACCTATAGCTGTGTAGACCATAATATGCAGTATAGCCTATCGTGTATAGTGTTTTCAAGACCGGTCTCATGTGTTATCGTGATTTATCAGGGCATGTTATCTGTTTTCACGTTCGGAATAAGACATCTAGAGACATACAAAAAGACGTGTACAAGACAACATAATTATTATCTAAGCTTGTGTAATCATGTATCGGATGTTTCACTAGCCAGGAATTATTTTACTTAAGACTTGCGGTAATATTATGAAAATAAA
Organism: Periplaneta americana; assembly: GCF_040183065.1. Taxonomy (NCBI): domain Eukaryota; kingdom Metazoa; phylum Arthropoda; class Insecta; order Blattodea; family Blattidae; genus Periplaneta; species Periplaneta americana. The sequence continues at coordinate 95,387,871 of NC_091120.1, read as the reverse complement.
TTCCAGAAATTTGTAAGGTATATCAGTGTTACCACAACCACAAACTTCTGTTTGGAACTCGCCGCTTTCCTTATCTTAGGACAATTCAATGAAAAGTATGACATCTGTTCTCAGATACTTGAAGTCTTATTATAACGGTAGCTTCCATCTCCGTTTACAGTGAAACATGAAAATACTTTTACTCTTTTACACCATCCATTTTTACTCAGTAATCCATTTTTTTCCTTTGATTGAAAAGAAATCCTTCAAATATTATCCCCTCTAGCAAGAATTTAATGGAATGGAAAAACTGACGCCATGTTCTTCTCGCCAAGATTATCAAATTAGTGATAGAGATCTCTGCATGTATAGCGCCATGAATGCTAGAGATTTGTATCACTGTGACTGTATATAGTAAGACGCCGCGCCGTCTCAAGATACAGATCTCAGAGTGTAGTTCGCTTAACCATGGCAGGTGCTACCCACTGGCCGAAGAGACTTGGACTTCTGTAATTGTAAGAATGGCTATTTCCTAGGGGTATGTCATCTTTATAAGTTCTACTCTTAATCAAGCTTACAACTATTCTAAACCTAATTTCTAATCATGATTCATTTCTTCCACATTATATCGTTAAACATCCTTATGAACCTAAGTGGAATAATCAATGCAAAAATATGGCATTAACTAATAAAATAAAGTTTAACAAGCTGCATTCTTGTCCGCTGGAAGCTGTGTGAACTATGGCGATAATGGCAGTTATGCCTCATTGAATGTCAATTTAATTTACTTATAAAAAAAAAGACTAGCCACTGGCGTAGCTCGGTCGACTAAGACGCTTCCGTGCCGATCCAGAGCTGCGCTCGGGCGCGGGTTCGATTACCGCTTGGACTGATTACCTAGTTTTTTTTTCCGAGATTTTCCCCAGTCGTAAGGCAAATTTCAGGTAATCTATGGCGAATCCTCGGCTTCATATCGCCAAATATATCGATATCACCAATCCCTCGCCGCTAAATAACCTAGTAGTTGATACAGCCTAGTAAAAAAAAAAAAAAAAGATTACCGGCGAGTGGAAATATGGCCTCGCATATTGCCATTCGTCGCATTAAGAGCATCAATGGCATGATGATGTCAGATTTAAAACAATTTTGCCGACCGATTGTTGCTTATAGTTTTTCACTCTTAAGCTACGGTTTGGCTACGACGATCTTCGTCGAACGAATATCGCTGACGATTGAAATCGCCAGCGGTCATCGTCAGAGAGTGGTTTCTTTACCGGCGAACTTCGTAGGTAGATAGTAAATTGTTTTATACAGTTGACCATGTCTGATCAGCTGTTAAGTGGATGACAATGTGATAAAGTTATAATATAAGTTATGCCTTGAAAAAAAAAATTAGTTATTGTCATGTTTAGAATAGATATACAGAGTCTTTTAATTCATTGATATTAAGACATCCTGAAAATGAACCCACCAATTTTAAGGAATATTTCAGACTTTCTCCCGAACAATTTCATTTTGTTTCAAGTTCAATTGAAAATTATATTGTAAAATTACCCCCAAAATTTATTCACAAACCAATAATCGCAGCTGAAAGATAAACATAACTTTAAGGTAAAAACCAATGATATAAACACTTTATTTTTACTTTTTACAATGTTATTTTTTTCATTTAGGAGCATTTATTTAGGAAACAATGTTACAAATAAAAAAAATGTGAGAAAGAGGTTGTTGCACTTCTCTCCTTTGCTTGGAATTCCACTTCACTTACTATTTCACACTGAAACTTTTGCTTCAGTAGCTAAATCTGCCGCATCGTGTGTGTGTCCTTCCTTAAATTATGAATCACTTTACTCAATTGTATTAACAGTTCTGGTTATTGCAAAATATAGATTTGTTATTGTTTACGTTGGTTCTTTTTGGCTCATGTCGAACAGGGATTTGTGTTTAATCAATTAATATCTCATCTTCATTAGTGGAGAAATTGCAGAAAGATTTCTGTTTTACCGCCATTATGGTACGTATGATGTATAAATCACATGTTATGAAATGATTTAATTCATGACCTACTGTAATTTTACAATTGGTTTCTCGGCGATGATCGTCAGGTTTTTGCCTCCAAGGCAAACGCCGACGATGTTCGTCGAGCACAGCGACGTTCGTTGACGTTCATCGCCGTAAAGAAACCATGCACATTCAAATCGACGGGACAGAATCCCAGCGAAGATCGCCAGCGATGATCGTCGGCGAAGATCGCCGTAGTGAAACCGTAGCTTAAGCGTCACGTTGTCACGTCTACTTCCTCGATAAGAATAAGCACTAGTTTGTTATGTTGTTAAATGACTATTATTATTATTATTATTATTATTATTATTATTATTATTGTTTCATATATGAGTACGTTTGACATTCTTAACTCTTAATAATAAATATTTAATAATCATTTTTAATCACATACCTTAATGTTCGTCCTCAGCACAAGACATTGCAACCTCGGTTTTAGTCCACGTGGATTAGACAAGTAGATATCATTTTATAATGGAAGCACTTATTGGTGGCAACATTGAAATTGAGGCGAGTGATTTGTTGGGCCTTGTTCACAAGACCTGTACGTATGTTTGGATCTCCTTTACGCAGTGAGTAACGTGGAATAGTATCTTTAGATTCATATTTGTCATAAATATTAAATATCAGGTAAATAATAGTACATTGATATAGACCGTAATTCATTAATGACACTGGTCTACGAAGAAAATTCATCAAGAAACGTAATAAGCGGCTTTGGCTAAGTTTGGACTGCTGATATCAAATCTGTAATTAGTTTTTTCTGGCACGTACAGTTTTTGAGGTAATTAGGGGAGATGATAGACTGTTATTCATGTGAAAATAATATAAATAACTTTAGAAAATTCTCTGTTTTTAAGCAGATAGAATGCTTTATGTGTACAGTTGTTAATTTTTTTTTTGTTTAATTTTCATAACATCCGCAGCTAGTTTGCCGTATTACTTGATTATGTTAAATTAATACAGCACGTTTTGGTACTCTAAAGAACTTGAATGTTATGGCGGACCTATAATAATTGATTAAAGTTTAAAATTTACATGATGGGCAGAGCTGAAACCTTTTAATCAGCAGAAACTGAAACTGAATGATTTAATTAGAGATTTTTTTTTTATACCGAAGCACAAAGCAGTACTTCTTGCTTCTAGACTGAAGGAAAGGAGCATGTTAAAGGATGATGTCAGAGTTTGCCATTTCCGTATAAGGAATCAGAACTTAAATCAATTTTTTTTGTGGTTTATGGTCCAATCGTTTATTGTTACTTGCTTCTAGACTGAAGGAAAGGAAGATGTTAAAGGATGATGTCAGAGTTTGCCATCTTTGTCGGACTCCTCTCCCTATTTCACTTCCATCAGACATTTCTTCTCTTATCCTGAGTTTGACTGTTGTGTCATACTCGTATATAGGTTACTGAATAGTCTCCTGTCTTTCCAATCCACACTTATTTTCTTCAGGATGTCCATCAGTTTGTTCCAATCCAGTCTGTGAAACGTCTTATCTAGGTCCACAAATACTATGTACACTTCTTTATTCTTCTCTAGCTCATTTTACAATGGTTTTATAGGGAGTTGTGACTAGTTAAATATCACAGTAAGGGCTTAATGTATTTGATTGTTTAACATGAAAGCTAATGTAGGCTAATGATGCTAGTATTGGTGGTGGTGGTGGTGGTGGTGGTGGCGGCGTGGTGGCAGCGGCAGTAGTACAGAGGCCTACAGTAATTGATGTTCTTTCCACTGTGGTATTAAGTCTTGTAACAACAAGCTTATTATAGATGATGTATTCCTTGAGAAATTTTTTTATAAAACTGGTTTCATTATAAGTGCGAGTAATTGCTGACGAGGGCTCTCATTTCTTAGAAGAAACAAGTTCCCCTTCTCGAATCGAGCCTATGAAGGTCAGCAATTTCTAATTGAACTTTAGAAAGTTTTGAGGTTCTTGATTCTTTGTAAATTCAGCGCCATGGCGTCGTGTTCTAAGGCATCATAACTGGGATTCGCGTTACGAAATGCGCACTGGATCGAATCCTAAGGGGAAGGAATTTTCTCATGAAATTTCGGCCAGTGTTTGACATCGGTGCCCACCCAGCATCGTGATGAATTTGGGGAGCTACGATAGGTAGCGAAATCTGAAACCAGTTGTAGCAGCTGGGGAATCGTCGTGCTTACTACACGATCCCTCAGTTCTGGTTGGTTAATCATTGACCTCTGCATCATGCGGATGTGAGGTCAGCAGTCGGCTGGTCTGTCTTGCCTCTTCATGGCTGTTTGCACCACGGATTGGATTGTATTCTCGGAAAACATTGAGAAGCAAATTTGGTTTTCGCGCAGGACGAACATGTTAGCATGCACGAAACAAAAATACTTGATTGGACTTGGCATCGTGTGGCACGCTTATGTTTTCAGGTTATTACATCCCTTTTCATGCGACTTAATTCACGAAGGTCGAGGCCTTTTAGCCGCTCAGAATAACACGAATCATTCTCGTTTAAGCAACGTTGCCTAGTTATGTTAGGACTCAGTAGCTGTTAGTGGTGGTAATTTAAATATTAACTTACGTGCGCCCAGACAAAATATTGTATCCACGAAGAATAGCCTATGAGACGGATGAACTAAGTCGCGTGAAAAGCATTATGGGTTGTATGTGCCTTGTATTTTACCATTGCATTTGAGACTTCGGCTCCTCATATTTTGTTACAGACTCTTCTGGGTCATGGCTAATATGGGTCAATGATACATTCCTAACAGTCGTATCAAAATGGTATAATAATTGCTTTCTTTGTATGAAGAAGTAAACAGGGTTCTTAAATATCCGGATATCTCTGGCTATCATTGAGATTTGTCCGTCTAAATATTAGTAAATTCTGCGTTTAATAGTTTGTTCTTGTTAGGGTGGTTTGTAAGAAGTATACAGTGATTTGATGCAGTAAGGATGACCCTTGCCACTATATTTTAAGATATCTATCAGTAGTTCTTGTCATATATTTGAGCAATAAAATCAATCCGGGAATATTCAAGTTATGGAGAACTAAGATTTAATGGAGACGTGACATCTGCATATTATTACTGGTGTTAGGGAGGTTGCCTTTTGGTGGGGTCTGTCTTATTCGATTTAGCCGCATCTGTCAGCGCGTTGGCTGTTCGGGTTCGATCACATGTCTGATCGTGATGAACTTTGTGGTGAACAAAGCAGACAGCACTTTTCTTGGGGTACTTTCATTTCCCTCTATCATTCCACCAATACTTTTCCACTTTCTCCTCATTTCATCTGTAATTTGCAATAGTTAAAAATAGGCTGGGATGAACGTTTGGGATAGTACGGGTTTCCGATGCTGATGTGGGAAGGGCTTGGGATTCCGGGCCCTGGATCTTACTAAGTACCGTAATCATCTGAGGATAGGACTTTGCTCTGTCAGGACTGAGGTAATATGGTTCACCTGTCAGCATCGGATTCACGAATGCAAGCCAGGCCACCTGTCGGTCTAGGACAATCATTGCAGGTATAGGGTGCACAATAGGCCAATATAAGCCCAAGTATAAGGATCTGTTCCAGGTCCGGTCCCCAAAAGCCAAGTCGGTAGATAGATCTTGTTAACAGCGGACCAAGTCTGAAAGGGGAAAATCTTTAGATGTTTACATAAACTTTCATATCAACATAAAAACAAATGTAACACTGAATAATTTCAAGGGAAAAATTGTTCCGGGGCCGGGTATCGATCCCGGGACCCTTCGCTTAGCACACAAATGCTTTATCGACTGAGCTACCCCAGGAACTATACACGACACCGTCACAATTCTTCCCTTTATATCCACACAACTCAAATGGGCAGACAAGACGCCAGAACCCAACTTTGAGGGCACACAATTCTGTGTGACTTAAATTGTGGCTTTCTGTTAACGTACAGTTACCCTTAAAAGGAATGAGACGACTCTTGGTCGTCGGAAGTTAAAGTTCTACAGCGCGGTTCACTCCATATCGACGTAGGCCTAACAATAAATACCATGACATATACAACAAGAATTGTTACAAGGACCACAACAAGGACAAGGACCAGAATAAGAATCACGAAGAAGATAGCCATTTAAGGCGACGATTTCACAACATTACTCGAGTCACAAAATATCATTGCTTCTCTGTACCGAATGGCAAATGCCTGCTATGGGATCTACATTCTGGACTGCTACTGTCGCTGTCTTATCTCGGTAGCTCATATAGTTGCGTGTCGGTTCCACTGTATAACCGAAACGTCTCGTGTTCGATCCCATGTAAAACTTTTTTTTTATTGAGGTGTAATTAATTTCTTCAGATTCCTTCGACTGTCTAATTTGTCGAAAAATATGGAATAATTTATGCCCAATTTCTGGGTCTTACAAGTGGGATGAACCTCGTCAAAAAATATCTTACTTGGAAGTTAAAATTAGTATTCTTCCTCAAACAATAATCATAAGAAACAAAAAGAGACCTGTTAACTTAAAATCTTGTCCACATTCCATCAGCTTCTATTACAGCTCTAAGTCAATCAGGCATGGATGTCACGAGATTGTGGAATAGGTTCTGATCTCTGGCGAGATCTTCCCAGGTGTCAACAACGTGATTCCACAATTCGTCTCGCTTTCGAGGGCGTCGGTGGGCATAGGTGGCTATTCTGTAGTGACATAAACATAGATTATCTCTCGGAACTTTTCCGTAAAAGTAAATTAAATTCACTCCTTGAAACTGACAACCTTAGTCGTAGCGTAATTTTTCCACCAGCATAGAAGCTTAAGTAGCACAGTCATTGATAAAATTTTTGTACACAGAATTAGACTGAATTTCTATTCGACAGAATCTATAATTGATGGCTTGTCTGAACATGATAAACAAATCCTAAGTGTTTCCAATGTCACTGAATAATTTCAAAATATTAATTTAAAAACTAAAAAAGGGTCGTAAATGCTGTATCTAGTGATTATTTACATTTATGTCTACAAAATGAATCTTGGAAAAACGTATATGATACTGGTACTACTGATATTAAGAGTAAATGTATTGTATCTTTCACTTAATTTCAGAATCACTTCAGTGGATGTTCTCCACTCAATGTTGTGAAAAAATTCAAAAGTAAAAAAAAAATGTAGATAACGCAGGGACTTAAAAATCTCATGTATTAAAAAGAAGAATCTCTATGTAATGAGCTGCAATGTAATGATCCTCATGTTCTTAAATACTACAAGAAGTACAGTGTAATTTATCAAAAATTATGAAAGAGGGAAATAGAATACATTTGAATAGAAAAGTACAAAATTCAGATAATGCAATTAAAGCTATTCGGAATGTTATCAAAGTTAAACTTGTAGATATTCTAAGAAAGAAAATATTTTTTCATTAAAACAAGTGGTTATAAAGTAGAGGATTCCAAATCTATTGCAAATTCTTTTAACAACTTATAGTATATGGAACAGAAATATTATTGACAACTTAAACATGAAAGATTTTGCAAAAGATACTACAATTGGTTACTTAATAGTTGCATTTAATAATTAGTATTAATACTGTATATGTAATTAGTCAATAACTGCAACATTGCTTTTTCATTCAATCATAACATGAATAAAATTGAATGCACATTAAATTAAACACTATTGGAAACACGTAGATAAAATAGTTAAAATCAACTGAAGGGGTGAGAATGAAATAATCCAAAGCCACACTTTTAACAAAAAGTGTTTTGTGCGAGTGCATTTCTTACACATATGGGAAAGCTACTAATAAAATATTGTAATAATTACTCAGCAAATGACATAGCCTAAGGACTCTAAACCTTTGTAAAAGTTTGTCTGTGTGGCTTAGGAATATTTTTAAATTTCATTTTAATTGTTATTTATAATATGTATGCATTTACATTGTATATGTGTGTGTATATAAATGCATTCACTAGATTCACGTTTATAATATTATAACTTGTAATTTTGCATTGTCTGTGATCATTGACACTTAATCTCAGGACTTTGTAAAACTCTATTTCAACGTTACTTAGCTATTGAACATTATTTAGACAAAAAAAATCGTTGATGTAGACTGAGAATCGAACTCGCTCTTTTCTACACAACAGGCAGAAGTCTTAGCGTCTGAGCTATTGAAATGACACGAAAAGTTTCCTTTCTGTGCGGAGTGTCGAGCTAGTCATGAAGGTCCATTGTCGATTTAACTACACGATTTACGTATATATTTATATTTTATTTACGTAATATTATCATATTTTTTGCAGTATTTGAAGTGAATTTCGGAACGATGCTAGTAACAAACCAAGTAGCCTGCATTTAAGTAACTCAATATTCGTTATCTTGTGTATCAGTGCTCTGGTCTCCGATCATGCGCAGTATCTTACATCTGAGACTTAGGAATATTCAATCGTCTCATCCTTTTCCAGGGAAACTGTACCTACAGTAACGAATATATTATATTTTTCCCTTGAAATTATTCCAGCCTGCTTCACAGGGAACTTCTACCTGAAAGCCAGATTTGCATAAATGTAACATTTTTTAAAACGTCCACTGCTGTGGAGTAACGGTTAGCATGCCTGACCGTGAAAGGGCCCGGGTTCAAATTCTGGTTGGGACAAGTTACCTCATATCCTATACCTAGAAAAACACGGCATAATGTTAGTTTTCGACATTTTGGCAGCCTTCATTGCAATATATTTTAATTTTTTCTCCCGATAGTATTTCAATGCATTTTTTTTATTTGTACGGAGGAGAGACCCGAAGGCTTACACTGCAGCCTGAGGCTTATTGTGCTTACCACTTCTATTTTTGTGAATGATTGGGTAGCCGAACGGCCGCGCTCTTGTACAAGTACAGCACGCCGCACTGTGAACTTAACCCGACCTATTGTATGGGTGATAATGATATGAATTAATGATGGCGAAATAAGTTCGAGGTCCAACGCCGAAAATTACCCAGCAATTCTGCTTCGTTTGGTTCAGGGAAAATCCCGAAAATACCCCAACCAGGTTATTTTTCCCAACCAGTATTTGAACCCAGGCCCGCTCGTTTCGTAGCCAGACGTGCTGACCATTACTCCACAGCGGTGGACATTTCTGTGCATTAGTCTTATTTCATATTTATACAGTTTGATATTCGACTGATGTTTATTGTGTGTTGTTCGTTATTCATATTCGTCCAGTCGTAACATTGGCAGACACTGTGTGTTTTCCTCGACCCGTATTCTGAGGCCAGAAATTGTCAATAAGAAGCGGAACACGGATGTTTTTTTGTATATGTAACTTGTTTGGTGCCAGGAAGTGGTCAAAACGTGTTTATAATCCTTCAGATTTCAGTTCTTTGATTATAGCTGTCTGCATATTCACTGTATTAAGTTTTAAACGCTTCGACTACTACTACGCAGGTAAATGGTCCGGGAGTGCCGAAAAAGGTCGAAAACCCTTTTTCCTCGAAATAAAAGAAAATAAGAGTTTCCAAAGTTGCATAATGATGCATAAAAATTTGAACCTCCTAGAAGTACTTTTAACCGAGCCGCAGAGGGATTCTTTTTTATCATCTTATTTTTTTCTAACATTGTTTGCAGGTCTTCACTTGATGCAGATTGCTATGATTTGTTATTATTGATAGATAAAAGAGAAGGAGTATTATTTTAAGTTGCAAGAGATGGCAGGACTGCAAAATAAAAGGTACAAATAAAGGTAAGTCAGCGATGTTTGACTTACAGTTTGTGGTGAAAAAGAGAGATGCTTTTATCAGATCCACATCGGGGCGCAAATAGCCATAGTAGCTGACGCGCCCTTTTTAAACCCCAGTAACTACAAGAAAGCAACCCAAATCCTTTGAGAAGAAGGCAGATTATTTTTCACGGAGAGCAAAATAAAAATAAAAACAGAATAATCAAGCAGTGGGCCTACTGGATGGGTAAGTGGATGGATCGATGGATGGGATTCGTTAGCTGCCATCTGCCAGTGATGAGTTTATTTTTTTCTCTGTCCATTGATCTCGAAACTGTAATCGTGGATAGCGTCTCCTTATTTCAGACCATTTTCTTTTTGGATCTGATGATTTTCACTTTTTAACTGGTGACATGTTTTGCGATAAATGCAACCCTTTTATCGTGAGTACTGAGCCCCCAGTATACTGAAAAAAGTATTTTTTTTTGTAATATAATTTTTAGTCCACAATTCATTAAGTGGTTTCATTTTCTTAGCATTTACATTTTTTTAAGTTGGTTATTTAACGACGCTGTATCAACTACGATGTTATTTAGCGTCGATGAAATTGATGATAGCGATATGGTATTTGACGAGATGAGGCCGAGAATTCGCCATATATTACCTGGCATTCACCTTATGGTTGGGGAAAACCTCGGAAAAAACCCAACCAAATAATCAGCCCTAGCGAGATCGAACCCGCGCCCGAGCGCAACTTCAGATCGGCAGGCAAGCGCCTTAACCGACTGAGCCACGCCGGTGGCTAGCATGTGCTTCCTTTCCATAAACATTAACGTTTGATTTCCCAGTATTTGAAAGATGTGTTCATTCTACATGCCCTGTTTTTGCCCAAAGAAGTTTGGAAGAACTGGCTTCAGCATTGTCATTGCTCGTAGCGGAAAGGCCAACTTCATCTTTCGAAGGAAAAGTGTCCACTAGGCCTACTGTTTGGTGGAGCAGTTTTCAATGTTGACTAAATAATTGTGTGAACTGGATTGGCACGGTTTTGAACGTGCCATCGGTGAATAATGTGGAATTCATGCTTTAAAATTAAATATTTTGATGTGTTGAAAATATCAGAGTTTTCTTTTCAGCGTGAACACCAGAATTATAAATAAGAAATTGGTCTCCACGTTCAGTAACTTTATACACTTCTGGAATTTCAATATCAATAATTGAAATGGAGTTTGGAGGTCGATATCTATTTTGAATCCTGTTTACAAACTTCTTCATCGTATTTCTTTGTGGTAAATTTGAAAGAACTTCTTCGACATGAATGCCCCCCCCCCATTACTCTGTCCAATATTTGCGAGGGAGTTGCGTTTGGTTCTTCTTCCGCACCACGTTTTAAAGCAGGGGTGCTCAACCCTATGAATACTGCGGGCCAATATTAAAAAAAAGTTCTTTTGGAGGGCGGCAGACATCCTCCAATAATAAATAATTTACATGTCTTAATAATTAGTGATTACTGTAATGTATAGTAATTAATAATACAAGTCTATTCAAATATATATATATATATATATATATATATATATATATATATATATAATTTTAAGTTTGAAACTTTACCTACTATCGGGCCGCAGCAAACATAGTGGCGGGCCGCGGGTTGTGCATGCTGTTTTAAAGCATTAACCGTTACTCTTACCTGGCCTGCAACACCGGAATTATGCTGATGCTTCTGAGTTCCTTCTGTCAGGAGGACGATGTTTTTTAAATCTTCAGTTCTGTAGTGCTCGGGAAAAGTGGCACAAGTCAAAAATGTTAATTTTACAGGAGAAGGAAAAAAACTGTCTTCAACTGGTTTATGTCGATTTGATTTTCTTCTGTATGAATTATTGTAATGGGAAAAATACTTATGTCTCTTTTCCCAAGCGAGCAGATTTCCCATAAGTTGTCAATAAATTAATAAAAAAGTTTGTGAAAACTGACTTATGCCACTTTTCCCAAGCATTGCAGTGTTGTACTTCGGGCTCTGCAGAGATACTGTACCTTTCCTCCCAACGCCAGTATCTTATACTCCTATCTTTGTTATATGAATGAAAATGGTAACAATGCCCGCCAGCATTGGCTTATTTTTTTGTGAGTAGATTACTTCTGCCATAAATCTTATAAGTTTTATAAATTTTATAATTTTTATAAAATTTTCGTAACTAGCAAATTGAATTTTATACTCCGTACTTTTTAAAAAAATGTTGCTAGGAATCAGTGTCACATTAATATTGTTTGCATTGTTTATACTCATGTTTCATACTTATGTTATGTAACCTCATGTTTCATTATATAAACCGTTTCGTCATCTGGACCTTTTTAAGATCTGGACATTTATTAGGTATGGACATTTTTTCATGGACATTTGTTATCGATCGAACTGGTCATCTGGACATTTTTTAGGTATGGACTTTTTGTCACGGACTTTTCTGAAAGGAATAAATTCAACCAAATAACTTATCCCAACCAGGATTTCAACCCGGGCCTGCTCGTTTCACTTTAAAGCATGCTAACCGTTACTCCAGAGCGGTGGACCTCTGATATTTTTTTAAGTTCACAAAAGTCATATAAAAGTTACCAAAGTAATATTTATACTGTGACTTATACCCGAATTTCTTTATTTATTCTCTGTAAAATATTGAATAATCATTTTAAACGTATCTTGTAAAAGAACAGACAAATAGCACAGACTTTGACTTGAATGCGTTTGCGCAAAATATCCAACAAGATCTTATTTAACGTAAATGAAGTTTGATGCGAACTCTTGATGTGTTAGTTACAATTTCATTTTAATATGAAATGGATGGAAGTCTGAGTATATGTTTATGAGTAACTGGATATAAGAAAGGACTTTGCATTTATGACTCACAGCTTTCGTATTTGTTGTCTTTATCTTATCGTTAACATGGGTTTGATTTTAAATCTATACACTCTCTTAATATTCTTCACGAGGCTGTGAGGTAGGATATACAATATACAAGGAGAGACACCTATGCCTCGCAGTAGTCATAATAAAATTATCCATCATTGCTGGCATCTTTTATAATGCACATAGGCTATTCATGCCAAAATAATTTTGAATGATGGAAGCTGAAATATAGTTCAAGTTTTGCGTGTAAATTACGCAAGAAACTGGTTTTGAAAAAGTTCATTGTACGATAAATGAAATATTGCGCCGGTCGTAGTTTTTATTGGAACATCAGTTCCTGTATATTGATTTCCAGTTTTTTAACCGACCAGACTGAAAGAATTTAATGGAAGGAAAAGGAGAAGAGTGCGGGCTGGAGGTAGCAAGTACAGCGTTAACGTGTAGAGAAATAATGGGACATTTCACTCGCGTTTTCCTTGTAAAATGTCTTCTGTTAGAGATAAACTGGCAACATTATCTCGGAGACTAACAAAACTCACTTCTTTTGGTTTATATCTTTTTTAATTATGAAAATTGTAATTTTAAGAGTTCCTATTTTGTCATCTACTTTGAGTGAAAATTAATTCCTGAAGCTTCTGTTTGCTTTTTTTTAAGCTGTTATTGCCCAACTCTACGTACCATATTTTCCCCCTCTCAACGATTGGTACTTTCCTCATTATTGACACTAATTTCCACCTCATAGAGTTACGCGCGGAAACTGTTGGTGCACCATGGGCGGTGAATCTGCGTTACAAGAGAATGTAATTATGATTAATGGAAAAAAGGAGAAGATTGCTGAAAGAGGAAAAGACTCTGCCTTAAACACGGTCTTTTTTAAATAAAAAATTGTACTTGTACTCGTCCGAATTTGAACCATATAGGTATGTGACTTTGATTATGACATTTTATATCAAGATTTAACAAAGTCTTAAATACTAGATGTCTAATTTACAATATGGAACAATATGAACTTACAACGCTAAATTGCACTGGAAACAAGAAAGTAAACCTTGTCTATTTTTTGGGTGCTTAACACGAAATGGTTTTATGCAGAGTTCGATATAGGCAAATGTCGGCGGCTGTGTTGATGTTTATCGACATTTACATTGTAAATAGCGTAGTCGATATTAGCTCAAAATGAAATACTTTCGTGAGTATGCCAAGTGTATTTGACATTTGAGTTCAAGCTTAGTACATCAAAACTGAATGTCACGATCGCATCAGTATAATACATTCCATACTTTTCACATTGTTGTTGTTTAGTCAACTGTCCGAAGACATGTCTGAACCTCACAAGTGATACCAACATGGTACCACTTACGAGGCAACTAGGCCAGGAGATAATGGGATAGGATAGCCAGTTCCTTTCTCTCTCTTTTCACATTAGCATACAGTATTTATTAATAATAGGACGTAGTTCAGAGTAAATTTTGAGCATAATATCTACACTGTAAAATACTTTTTTAATACACTGCCGAGCAAAAAATACGCAACACTTGAATAAATATGATATATCAAACCATAATACAAATTATAACATTACTGTTTGCTTCTATGGACCTCTTTGCGTTAGGAAAGTGTTAATTCATGTTTTGGGAAGAAAAGTTTACCCATTGGGTGGTTTGTGACACCATCTTTGCCACTTCCTGTCCCTTAGTCTATATTTATTGCTGTGACATTAAACTTTACAATCCTAAACACAAGCAGCTAAAACAGATTTACAACATTTTTGTTTTCTTTTATTTGCTTATAATGGAATTCTGTGATATTGAACTCAGTTTTAAACAACGTTTAAGATAGTTAAGATGCCGTTAAAACCCATGAAAGCTGCTAGAGCAGTGGCGTTGCTAGAGGGTGGAAGCATCTTACGTTATGTGGCTGAGGTGTTCCATACAACTGTGTCGACGGTTTCACGTACAGTGCAGAGGTACAGGGAACTTCGTTCATATTCTCGATATGGTAAGAAAAGATTAACTTATTGCAATGGATAACCAGTTCTTGTGCCTTCAAGTGGTGCGTAACCGCCGCAACACTGTGGTCTAAGCCAGAAATCGACTAGAAAAAGTGCGAGGTGTGAATGTCAGTGAGGAGGAGGTTACATGATGCTGGCCTGATCTCCAGAAGACCTGCACTTGGCTCAGAACTTTACAAGACAACATCGTCAAACTCGCTTACAGTTTGCAAAGGAAGATCAGGAATGGGCTGAGGAACAGTGGAGAGCAGTTTTGTTCTCAGATGAGACCCAATTCTGCCTCAGACCCCAGATGGAAGAGAGAGAGTGTGGAGGAGGACTAGAGAGAGGTATTCTCCATGCAAATTTTTATCAAGGACAGCATTTCATAGCCGTTCAGTGATGATGTGGGCAGGCATCAGTTTTACTCTACGAATGGACCTTGTCTTTGTGGAGGATGAATTTCTTACTGCCCATCGCTACATGAAAGAAAACCTTGGGCAACATATTCTTCCTTTTGCATCATTTATTGGTGACAATTTCGTGCTCTTGGGAGACAATACACGTCCTCGTGTGGCGCGATATGTCCTCCAGTACCTCAATGAAGTAGGGATTCAACTCATGCAATGGCCATCACTCAGTCCGGATCTTAACCCAATTGATCATCTGTGGGATATTTTAGGAAGGAATGTCCGTCGCCATGGGTCAGATACTTTTCAAGAGCTACGGGGCCATGTATGCAACATCTGAGTCACATAACGTAAGGTGTGGTCATCCTCTACCACCGCGACTACTCTAGTGGCGTTCTCGGGACTTAACGGCATCTTAACTCTCGTAAATATTGTTTAACACTGAGTTCAGTATCACAGAATTCCATTATAAGCATAAAAAGAAAACAATAGTGTTGTAGCTTTGTTTTCGCTGCTTGTATTTAGGGATGTAAATTTTAATGGCACAGCAATAAATGTAGAGTAAGGGACTGGAAGTAGCAAAGAGGGTGTCACAAACCACCCAATGGATATACTTTCCTTTCCAAAACATGAATTAATACTTGCCTAAGACAAACAGGTCCATAGAAGCACACAGTAATGTTATAATTTGTATTATAGTTTGATATTTCAAATTTATTCAAGTATTGCGGTTTTTTTTGTGCTCGGAAGTGTAGTTAAGCAATAACATGAATGTAAATTTTTTTCTGGATCTGTCGGCCTAATTCTTCTCCGCAGATTCACAGGACGTATATCTGCTATCATTTCGGTTGAGGTTTGCATTTTGAAGTTCTGGTTGCAGTGTAACAGTGAACACATCCCCGTGTTCTTACAGTAAATTTTGTGTGAGTTCTTCACACACATGAAATGAGTAAATTGCCCGTAGGGTTTCGCCGGCTAACATAAAGGAGATTCTGTATATTCCGACGTTTCTTTTGTAAATAATATGCTCGTTTGGCACACTTTGCTTTCTAGTCATTCATGCTTCTTATGTACGACCTTGTGTTTGCTGTAGAGTACTGAACTGCTGAGAACAACGCACTTAAATTTACGGAACTGCATCGTAAAAATAGAGAAACTCTGTGACCTTAAATGTGGATAGCCTTGTCTTCTGTAGTCTATATCACTTCCGACTGACAGTGAGTTGAATTACTAGACTTGCTTTGTTTTCCTCGAATATACCGTACTATCTAACAAAGTGCATTACATTCTAAATAAGTCGCAGTCCTTTGTTTTCTGAACGAAGAACGTTTTAAAAAGGTTATAAATTGTGTGAAATGTAGTAGGCCTAATCTCTGTAACCGACTAAAAGTTTTTACTCAGTCATGAGTATTGTGGACCTCAACTTTAGATCAGTTTGAACTGTTGAAATCGATGTTGTACAACTTACCACGAGTAATTTCATGAAATTCACTGTGGGCGAGAATTAGCCGTCAAATTTTGCTTGGTGTCATATATTAGGGATAGATTTAATTTATGCACAACACGAAAACTATGGTGAAGATCTCATCGCCCTTCAAAATCCATCGAGCCATCTGTCTTGGACTGTTTGATGCCGGGAAAGTCGGAATCCAACAGTTAATATGGTAACATTTATTAGACCACCGAGGACAACTGAACAAACATTTAATTTATACCGGTGGTATAAAACAAGTAGTATCAATATTTTATTCTAATAAGCTACCATAAACATTTTTCTTAAATTTGGATTATCTTCATTTGTCGTCACAAATATATGTAGATAATCGGGTAATTTTTCGAGTCACTACTGTAGACGACAATCGCTTAGTTCAGTCATCAACTGATGCCCATAGGTACAAGCGCGCGCTTTTAGAGCTTAGGAGAACCTGAGCGCTTTACAACGGAAAGGAAAGAGACAGACGAGTGAGGTAGTATTATGCCACTTGGTCGAGCTATATATGAGGGGTTCACAACCAGAGTGGACCAAGTCCACCTGGAATAGTTCTGAGATATTGAGTCTTAAAGTTCCCGGCTTACGCTTAGCAACCTTCACCTTCCATAGGAAATGCTGCCCTCTGTGGAGTAACAAATGAGTTATGGACTTTGTTTGTTATGGCAATGAATAAATCTAAGTTTTCTTCATCCGAGATTGTATTAATCCACAAACTGATCACTGGATGGACTTGGTCCACTCTGGTTGTGAGCCCCTCATATAAGGAAGGCCAGCACTGACTCAATGGAGAATGAGAAGAGAACTTACTAAAACTGTATCCATGTTAATTTTTATATTTGTCTGAGAAGTATAAGTGCATTATAAGAATATAAATTTAAATTTTAATGCTCATTTTTCACAAGTTTGCCTTTTTATTCAAAATGAATATTTTCTCAACTTTTTTTTACAGAAACGTGAAATTTTCAGATATGTTCATTTAGTAGCCTTACAGGTACTGAAACAATGTTTTCGTAAATCTAATATATCGTAAATACGTAATAATGAAGATAGTGTATTAAAGATTTTAAAAATATTTGCATGCAAAATGTTTGTAAGGAAATGAATTAACAAAGCAACTATTGTTACATCATAAACAGACGATATGTGCCCATGTGTTGTAAAAACGTCAGCTCTATAGCTTCAGCAGATTTCGAGAAAATAATTTAATATTCTGCTGATAGGAAGTTGCGCACCAATATCACCTTAAAGGCATAATGCGAGTAGAGTTTTGTTATGTAATATTAGTTAAGTTAAAACATACACCTAGATAACTTTGCTTTGTACTATAATATTGTTTTGATTAGTTTATTGATTACTTTTATAAAGCTAAAGATACCATCACGGACCAGTATATGAAAACAACGAATGACGGACATGTTATAATGAAGAAATCAATCAGCTGATTGGAGGACAAGATATTGTTAAATTTATGAAATTCCAGAGGTTGGGATGGCTGGGACACATACAGAGAATAGACGAAAACATAATTCCCAAGAGAATATTACAAGGGAAAGTCCACAACAGAAGAAGAAAAGGAAGACCTAAGAAGAGATGGCTGGATGAGGTCATCAGGGACCTAGAAATAATGGGAGTGAGGGGTTGGAGAAAGAAGACTGAAGATAGGACAGAATGGAGGACTGTTGTACGAGCGGCCAAAACCCATCCATGGTTGTAGTGCCAGATGATGATGATGATGATGATGATGATGATGATCTATTCCAGCTTACCATGTCATACTCAATCTCTTTTTTTGGAATATCACTTTCTTTATGAATGATGTGTTTCATTCACTTAGTATAGTATCATTGTACTACTATGGAATTTATGTGAATATTCCTTCTTAACTCTTTATTATGTTATTAACATTTAAAATACAAATGCAATATTAAGAAATTGGTGTTAGTACTTTTGTTTTACAGACAATAAATAAAATATCAAACAGAAAGAAACCATATAAAAATAACGACATAAAATTTCACGTTCCGTTTGAAGTTTGTGCACCACTGTTTTCTTAATCCAACAGGCTGCTTATTCATATACATAATTCTTCCTCCTTCCATACCTAGCGCTTGCCCGCACACGACGTCAAGGTCAGAAAAATGCGCTTGCTTTGACATCACTGGCTTAGTTGCTACATAGTATCGCACTCCCACTAAATAGTGTCGTAACTCGAAAATTGTGATTTGTAAAGATACGCTATTTCCTAGTAATATACTGCTGTAAAAATATTTTAATAAATAGATACCAAAACCTTTTATAATGTATTATATTATAATTTCATACCTCCAACCAGTGAAACAGTAGTGGAAAAGATTTATGAAAGTAATATGTGATTTTTTACATTCTCTTTTACTTAGTCAGATATTTGGTCAAGTGAACACTTTTAATTATTTTCTGAGCTACAATGTATGGGTAGTGAAAGGTCCATTATTGTGGCGTATTGGGGACTGAGAGATAGTGTAGGATTTCCATCTTGATATCGATACTATGAGGAGGTGATTTGGGCGGCACCATTTCCCAGCCGCCTTTGACGTCTGGAAAGATTCCGGTAGTTACTGATTTTGTAGGATGACTGTACTATGAATGCTTTTTACGACGAGATAAAAAAACTCACCTTACTCAGGCTGTTCCAGTCTAAAGTCTTCCGCTCTGTCGTTGATCAATATGGAGAATGCTCATTAATAAAACGACTAAATAAATAAAAAAAAAACAACTGCGCCAGTGATTTCTTATTGATTTTGAATAGGAAAGATAAAGAAAAAAATCGAAACTGTTCGAGATGAAGTTTCATTGACAAGCTGCCGAGAGTTTAAATAAACAGTAAAACAGTAACAAATTAATTGCATGATTTTAATATGAGTACAGAGATAAAGGACTTCGAAAATAAATGGCGTGAACACCGTCCACAAATGGACCATTAAAGGCTGACCGATTCGAAAGTTAACTTGTACATGATGAACGGAAAATTGCCCGCCCTTGAAGAATAGACTACTTTGTGTACCTCCTCCATGAAACAAACAAGCTGTTTTAGCTTGTCTTGGTGGGTGATGTTCCTGGTGATAGACTGAAAAAATTATATTCAGTTATAGTCGAGACTGAAAAAAATTATATTCAGTGATAGTCGGGAATTGTAACAAAACTATTGCCATAAGAATTATTCACAGTTTCAAACACATTGTCTCCCCTGTTAATGGGTCCGTGTGCTCCCTATTTTGGTTTAGAGCAGGGGTTTTAACCTGTGGATCGCGACCGAAACATGGTAGCTTCCCGAAAAAATCAAAATTAAAAAAAAAAAAGTGGGCTACTTCATTTGCATTTATAAACTTATTAGAACTACATTTTTACCAACATTGGGATTTGCTGGTCTCTGATCGGGCCAAAAATCCTAATAGAACTGATACTTAACCCTTGCGGTGAATTTCGGTGAAGTCTCTTTAGTCAAATCCACTTTCCCTACGCTGGGGGTCCCTGGGATCTTTTAAGATGCGAGAGAAAGAGAGAGAGAAAAAAAAGAGAGAGAGTGGTGTGCGGGAAGCAACGGGAATCTACCACATTTACCTTTCCCAAGAAAAATTGTAAACATATCACAATGAGTCTTTCCACGGTAAAAGAGATCAAGAAGAGGAAAAGTAATTGGTTGGGTCACTGGTTGTTAGAAGAAACTGCCTATTGAAAGATACAAAAGGAATAGTGAACGGGAGAAGAGTTCGGGGCAGAAGAAGATATCAGATGATAAACGACATTAAGATATATGGATCATATGCGGAGAGAATGAGGAAGGCAGAAAATTGAAAAGATTGGTGAAAGCTGGCTTTGCAGTGAAAGATCTGTCCTTGGGCAGAACACTATGAATGAATGAATTTTTACCAACAATAATGAAAACACGATAATATCTGCTTATATTGTAATAATTATGATAATACTAATACTGATAATAAATTTCTCCAGTTGTTTATATAGGTAGGCCTGCTATTATTTCATTAGTAGGCTAGTGTTTAACTTCAAAATAGACCCATAGATCGCGCAAGTTGATCGTCTGGTTTACAGTGGCTGTATATATACAGCCACTGTAGTCTGGTTGACTGGGTCTTGGCTAGAAAAGGTTAAGAATCCATAGTTTAGAGGATGATAAAAGGTAAAAAGTTAAAGATATCCCCGTCACATGCCATGAAGGCACTTGGGGGGCATGGAAGTAGAGCCCCATGCTTTCCATGACCTCGGTACTAGAATGAGGTGGTGTGGTCGGCACCATGCTCTGACCGCCTTTTACCCCCGGGAAAGACCCGGTACTCAATTTTATAGGAGGCTGTGAACCTCGGGGCCGTTCTGAAAGTTTGGCAACAAGAGAAATCTCGTCAAGTTTAGAGGATGATATGTTTATTAAAGCTAAGACTGCCTCCTTCCAAACTTTTGTCTACTAAATTATAATTTGTATAATGATAATCATCATTGTGTCCCGCGCCGTGGCGTCGCGGTCTAAGGCATCCTGCCGAGGTCTCGCGTTACGGAATGCGCGCTGGTTCGAGTCCTCATGGGGGAAGAAATTTTCTCACGAAATTTCGGCCAGTGTATGGGACCGGTGCCCACCCAGCATCGTGATGCATGTGGGGAGCTACGATAGGTAGCGAAATCCGGTTGCGAATGCCAGCTATAACGGCTGGGGGGATCATCGTGCTAACCACACGATACCTCCATTCTGGTTGGATGATCGTCCACCTCTGCTTCGACATGTGGGCGTGAGGCCAGCAGCCGGCTGGTCGGTCTAGGCCCTTCACGGGCTGTAGCGCCACGGATTATTATTATTATTATTATTATTATTATTATTATTATTATTATAAATTATCATTGTGGATGCTAAATGACGTCCTTAGTTGATGCAAGTTTCTAATAACAGCTCTTAGATTCGTTAGGTAAAATAATTTTCTCAGTGAAAATTCACATTGGAAACAAACGAACTCTCTACAATTGGGAGAATGATAATCCGACGTCCTGCTGACGCACGTTGGGTATCGAACCAAGTGTCTATAATTGTCAAATTTAAAATTTCGAACAAATAAGTTCTTAGACTAAACCCAATACTACATAAAGAATTATACCTTTTTACCAGTAGGAGACTAGAAGTTTTGGATTTTTAATGCACGGGACTTGACATAGAATAGGTGAATAATATATTAAAAGTAGAGGGTGGAACAGAATCACGCGCAGTTACAGCGCACACACGGTGGCCCATCAGGCCTATTGTGTTACATCTAGAATTTAATTTTTTTTTGCGTGGGTGAGAAATGGACGTTAAAGTTTATGTGGAGCTCGCATTCTGTCACAACATCTTTCACCTATCTTAAGATGTACGAGATTTTGTGATTTGTCCTTTTGCTGTGTTGTCCCATTAGTGGCAAAACGAATGGGACAACACAGCAAAAGGACAAATTACAAAATCTTTTTTCCCAAAATTATAGATAACCCATTATGGCCATGCAACAATGACGAACAAACAGTAGATCATTTGTTATACAATTGTAAATTACTTCAGAGAGAAAAAAACATTCTGAAAGCGGCAGTTCTAAAGACTGAAAACTGACCAGTGAATAAATAGAAGACTATTACAGAAATACCATAAGAACTTGATCAAATTTACTAACAATATATCGATGGCCCATAACCAGACTGTTCCAAGTCCATTTTACTATATTTTTTTCATGAGAGCTATTTTAAGCTCCTGACATTCAAAGCTTCATGAAACATTTTGGAATAGCTTCATAACAACCTTATGGAGAGGAATATTTATAATTTTGATTCATATATGCAGACAGGAACTGGAACACAATGAAACACAGATTTCTTTCTTATAAAAAGTTGGACTTAGAACAGTCTGGTTCTCAGCCATCGATATGACAAATTACAATGAAAGAAAAGTACAAAATTCATCCATCCTATAAAATAACTCTTAGAATAATATAAAGTAATTATATGTACATAGTTTAAGATAAACCAATGCATGTAGTATTATTCCACAGTAATGGAACATGCAGGCTGTAAATAAATTAAACAAAAAATATGTACACGCACTGTACATATACTCAGCGTTAATATGCAGCCCGTGGATGATAGTAATTACATACCAGGGAACGGAATGACTATTTTATTATACGTATGTTCAGTACGTTGAACTAAGCCCAACCAGTTACAACGATTGCTTCACTGCAGATCCAGTTTTTAGTTAATTTTTCAAGAAACTAACCATTGAACAACTTTTATCTTTATATTCAGTGGTCCTCCCTTTCTCCCCATCTGCTGTGTCCTCTACTGAAATGAAGACATCTTTATGCATCAGAACTTTTAAAGCAGTTAAAAAGTATTTTCACATTTTAACCTTTTGATATACCTGTACCGATACTGAGTAGAATGACATCTTATTCATTTGTTTATAAGTATAATGAAGCGTGTAATTACTACTAACATAGAGCTATTAAAATCTTCCTAACGACTACCATTTTTAGATACTCCATCGTAAAAAATAAATATAGGTAGTTGCAAAATCGCAAAGCAATATCTTGTGCTTCATACATTCGAACACCGCTAGCATATTGAATCACATTATTACAATCCTCACTTCAACCTCCTTGTTGTCGTTAACTCTTCCACTCATAAAATTAATGAGATGAGTTAATTTCGTTATTATATTCTGCTAATAACGCCTATACATATAAACCACATCGTAGAAGTGAATATTTTCTTGATATGAACTACCGGAATTGGTTCAAAGTTTTTTTTTTTGTCACGACAGCCATAAAGTAACAAAATGTCAAATAACTTTTTGTTTGTTTTCATCTACAATAAGTTACTGTAAGTAAGTGTATAAGATCATTCAATCCTGTGTAATGTATTACCTACGAAAATGTTCATCCTTAACTAGGTTTTTTTTTTTCCTCTCTCTGAGGCCGGGAGGAGAACATCCCTATTGCACCGCGACGTGGGGTCTGTTGTGCGCCCCTGGGATGAGTTGTAGCCCAACGACCGCACCCACGCCGAATCGAATCGACCTAACCCCCAACATCCTAATGACCAGTCTCGCCAACCCTTTAAATCCGTGTACCATTCCACCCCAATACCCCCACATCCCCCCTCAAACGGTCTGAGGTGTGCGCCAGCCCTCCCGTCTGGCCAACGGTCTGAGGTGTAGGCCACCCCTCGCATCGGGAGGGGAGTGGATTCCGCTGCTGGGTCACCAACTACCATGCTTTGGCATATCCATGGAAGCCGGCTCAGAGCTTCAGGAGCTTCGGAGGGCCGCCGCAGGTGCGGTTTGAAAACCAAGAAAGACAACCGGAATGATAAAGAAAGGATGATGGGGGGGGGGAGGGAAGTGGCGAAAATGAGTGGGGTTCCATACACCTGATATTCATCCATATGAGTGGGGAAAAAACCCCGAAAAAACTTCACCGAGGCAACTCGTCCCAAGCGGGAAATCGAACCCCGACTCGCTGGGTTCGAGAGCGAACACGCTACCACGAGACCGCAGCGGTGGACTTAACTAGGGTTACCAGATACTCTTGAGTGAAAAACGGGACACCTGGTACAAAAAGCAGGACACAAAACCTTTTTTGGTGGATGTTCTATTCCTTAGGACTTAGATTCAAAAGGCAAGTTTAAACTGCAGAATTGATACTCGTTAATTTGCGTAGGCATACATAAAATAATTACCTGTATGATAAAGAAAATCATTAAAATACAATTGAAAAAAATACAATTACAGTGCAGTACCTTATAGTGCCAGCACTGTAGGCTATACAGAAATATACATGAAAAATGCCAATCTATTCCTTTACCAAATTAGAGAAACTACTTCACTCACCATATATTTACTGACAGATTACTGAAATAATAGTCTTCACTACTGTACACTCGGAAGATTAATTTCGCATGTTTACAGTTTTACTGATCCTGATTTTCAGGTGAAAAAAAGAAATTGAAATTGGTTTAACCTCGTGTTACTCATGATGTCGTGGAACATGCTGTTGTTCATGCACGCTGATCGACCGATTTTATGAACAAAGGGTGATCTCCATGGTTTATTCATGGCTTGTGATCCAAAGAGAATGTTGACTAGTAGGCGCTAATACCTGGAGTACTTTTGTACCGTTGAAATGAGTTTCTCTGAATAAAATATATGGACGAAAAATTAAAGTTTTATTCGCAGTTTAGAATTGTATTTTTAAATGTAATCATTGAAAATGAGATGATTGGAGACTTTTTTATATAAAAATACGGACATTTAACAAATTTTCAAAAATAAATACGGACATTTTGTAACCTCATGTAATGGACTTCTCCTCCCCCCCCCCCTCCTTGACATTAGATGGGAACACAAATTGGACTCCGCTGGCATGGGTAAGCACGGCGCTGGGCCTTTACCCGAGGGCAATTTGGGTGATCAATGGACACTATCCGTTCTTGGAATTCATTACCTACAGATATTAGGGGCTGTTCGACCTTAAACGCTTTTAATTCCAAAGTGAAACATCTTATTGCACAGTGTACTAGGGTATATATTAGAGTTCAAACTTATAACGAGCTTCTAAAGTAATCATGTAATTTAATTTGTCATCTAGTTTAAGTAAATATTTAAGTTCGATAATCCTCTGGCGTATGCATATTTTTCTGTTTAGAGTTTCTCTTATGTATACCTATAACTTTCTTTTGTATTAACGTTATAATATTATTATCATGTATTTCCTTTTTATCCCCTGGTTGAATGGAAGAGAATGCCTCACGGCCTTAATTCAGCCAGAAAAAGTAAAGCATTATTATTATTATTATTATTATTATTATTATTATTATTATTATTATTATATTCGCAGCGAATATTCATGTCTCAGCCGGCTTTCAAATCTGCGGTCATGGTATCCATGTAGAATCAAGGTTTGCTTTAATTACTACAAACAAAATAGCATATTAACGGCAATTTTATACTCTTCATTGTACGAGTAATAATTGTTATAAAACGTTATGGAATGTACCAGTTCTAATTGAACGAATTCTAGGTCATAATAGAGGCAATGTGCGTCAGAAGATTTTCGTTGTATGTCAAGAATACCTGCAGCCAGGAAGTGAAAAGGAGGATAGCAATGGCCAAGGAAGTTTTTAATTGAAAAAGGAGCATCTGCTGCGAAGCTCTGGAAAAAGAACTAAGGAAGAGATTAGTAAAGTGCTTTGTATGAAGTGTGACATTGTATAGGACAGAAACATGGACATTACGACAAAGTGAAGAGAAGCGAATAGAAGCATTTGAAATGTGGATATGGAAAAGAATGGAACGTGTGAAGTGGACAGACAGAATATAAGAAATGAAGCTGTGTTGGAAAGAGTGGGTGAACAAAGAATGATGCTGAAACTGATCAGGTAGAGGAAAAGGAATTGGTTGGGTCACTGGTTAAAAAGAAACTGCCTACTGAAGGATGCACTGGAAGGAATGGTGAACGGGAGAAGAGTTCGGGGTAGAAGAAGATATCAGATCATAGACGACATTAAGTTACATGGATTATATGAGGAAACGAAGCGGAAGGCAGAAAATAGGAAAGACTGGAGAAAGCTGGATTTATAGTGAAAGACCTGCCCATGGGCAGAACACTAAATGAATAAAAAATGTGCACATGCAATGTATGTCGCTTATAATGCACAATCATTTCAAGCTATGCTACTGATGGCCCTTTAATCTTCCCGTCAAATATTGAACGTAGAGTACGGGTTCCGGTGTAGTGTGTCAGCCTGGAGATTTTTTGGTTGCTGCAGGGTCAGTTACTCTTGTGTCTTCTCACAGTCTCGCTGTGGCTCTTCCCGTCTGGTTGGTGGTTGGAATCTCAACTCAAGGTCACCTGATATCTTCGTCTCGCAGCTCGGTCATCGTAACCATCTCCATGCCCTCTGCAGTGTAGGAATGATTAAAGCAGCTGCATATGAGTGGGATATGGCGGCTAGTCTTGATGGTAAATTACATACCCTCCCGCTAGAGAGACATGGAACAGGCTTCTCTTTTCACATTAACTGGTAAAGACAGAGAAGTACTGTCGATTGCTAATTCCTCTTCTTGATTACGTAATGTCTGAATAGCTGCAATTTCAGATGGAGAAGTACGATTTGCAATGCTTTCTGAGTAAGTGAATGTTGTTATTCTGTACTTCGTTCTGACTAATTCTATTACGTAAGACCAAATGTGTGACGTTAAGGGCGCATCTTTTGAAGGAAATGCACGCAGACGTCTGAAGGAAATGTGAGAGTCGAAAAATAGTTGAACGATGTAGATCTACAAAACAATGTTGTTGTTGTTGTTGTTCAACTGTCTGAAGACAGGTTTGAACCTCACAAATGACACCAATAAGGCATCACTTATAAGGCAACTAAGCCAGGAGATAATTGAGTAAGATAGTTCCTTTCCCTCCTCCATTGCATACATTGCTGACTAGTAACATATTCTATTACATTAATCAGACTTCAGATGCATACAAACAATTGTTTTTCTTCTGATACATCGTCAAGTGAGATGTACTGCCTGATAATAGATATACATATCGGCCAGAACTTCAGTCAGAGGTATATAAATATTAATATTAATTAATTATAAAGAGGCTTTGGGTCAAGAATTGGTGGATGGTAGCCAGAGATAGTCTGGAAGGAAGTCTTGAAGAAAGCACATTAGCCCAGAACGAGCCTAGCTCAGATCGAGAGGCTCGTTCTGGGCTTTTGTGCTGCTGCTGATGACGATATTCATTCATAGTATTCTGCCCAATGGCAGGTTTTTCACTGCAAACCCAGCATTCTCCAAAAATTCACCATGTGACGATATTGATGATTATGACTTATGAATAATTAAAAACGAAAAGGTGTACGTACAGACATGGTTCGTGTAGTCTATTTAAATATGTTTTTGCTATCAGTGCTTGCTCGAGTTGAATCTCAGAAATGTTTCCCAGTAGAATGTTAGCAGGTTTTTTATTGTCTGATATTGATACTGATGTGAGTCTTTGAGTAAGCAAGCGAGATGTTTGCATTATTTTAAAGATTCTGGTATGTTTGCCCGAATTTAATGTCTGAAAATTTTCCCGAAAAGATTGTTGTTGGTAACCCCATGTGAGTCTTCCGAGTGATAAACAAAGTCTTCGTGTTATAATTTATTATGTAAGCTTTCAATCTGTTTACCCGAGTTGGATGTCTGAAACTTCAGTTCAGTGTTTAGAGTTTTCCCAGATAGAATGTTGCTAAGATTTTAAACGTTGTTATTCATTATAATGGTGATGGTGGGAGTCTTTGAGTAGCAAACGAGATTCTAGTATTACTCGTATAATTACTGAAGCTTCCAGTATGTTTGTCGTAGCTTTCTTTTTTTAGTTGGTTATTTAACGACGCTGTGTTAACTACCAGTTTATTTAGCGTCGATGGAATTGATGGTAGCAAAATGGTATTTGGCGAGATGAGGCCCAGAATTCGTCATATATTACCTGATTTTCGCCTTACGGTAGGGGAAAATTTCGGAAAAAACCCAACCAGGTAATCAGTTCAAGCGGGAATCGAACCTGCGCCCGAGCGCAACTCCGGATCGGCAGGCAGGCGCCTTAGCCGACTGAGCTACGCCGGTGGCTTTGTCGTAGCTGAATTTCTGATATAATATTAACTAGATAATTTGTGAACGTCGTAAGCCATTATAATATTAATTATGGGTGCAGGCAAGGTTTAGTGTCACAGTGAAGCTTCCAGTATGTTTGCCAGATTGAAAGTTTGAATTTTCCCGAATAGAATGGTAACAGTATGTGTTTTAAAATTTGTAATGTATTATAATGCTACTAAAGGAAGTGTTAATGTGTGGAGCGTCTTGAACGCATGCAGCACGTTTTTAAATACATATGTATACTGTACATGAGACAGATTAGTACATAGGCTATTGCATTTGTGGAATAACAAAATTACATAATATATTTATTTTCTTCTTGCAATGCTTATCCTGCCCACTGCTACGACTAAAATGACAGCGTCCACCTCTCGAAATGTAAAGAAAAGAGTTCAATTTCTAACAGAAGCATAGAAATGTTTATTTCTTTTGCAGGACGCTAGCTGTTTTCCTTATTTTGTGTTTGACTTGTGTCATAAGTTATACATTGGTTTCGTTCCTACTAAGCATTTTGTCCAAGTTCCACCATTTGTGAATGTTTAGTGTTTGTTTGAGAGTCAACAAGCAGGTTTGCACAAAAAACTTACGAATCTGTCACATACTTTCGCATAAGTTTAACGCGTTTCGCAACATATCCGTTTCAAATATTCAACATGGGCAAACATAATGAAAGCTTCATTATTATAACATTTATAACATTAAAACTTCGTAAGCGAATCAAATAATTTATTGTTTATACGAATCATTTAATTTATTGAACCACTATTCAAAGGATATACTTTAACGAAATTATTCCATATGCACCCAAATAATAGGAACAATTTTGGCTTTCTGGATTGCACACAAAAGGCTTTGTTTACAATTCCAAAAGTAACACATTTGACTTAATTTATAAATTGTGCGGTTGAAGTAGAACTAAGTAAATGTACTTAAAATAGCTATTCTTGCATTTTATTCATTTCTAGATTTTTTTCTGTTTACGGAAATCGACAAAGAGTGATACAGATATTAAAATATGTCTTGTTTCAATGACTCAGTCACGCCTCACATGGCGTTTCCGAATAAGAACCGGTACTCCTTTAATAATCATGTGCTCTGCTTTACCTTTTCTGATGTGGTAGAAACGTTCCAGAATTCCCAGCGAAAAGTGGACAAAATTTTGTAGGTAATAATAAATTTGTCTTAACAGTTCAGAATATTTTTCTGTGGACACAGCTCGTACCATCTCATTTATGAGTTTATTCGACGCAATAAAACAATCACAAATAAAATCGCTGGCTTTCATTTGGACTCGATTAACATTGATAGATACTGAATACGAACAAAATCCGATCAATATATTTTAGGAAAAATCGCTGTGTACACAGACAGACATAGACGGCATGCCTAGAGTTACTTTTCCGATGTCATATTTCGTATGAGTGTAAAAAGAAACCAGAATATCTTGCATGGACTAAATAATAATAATAATAATAATAATAATAATAATAATAATAATAATACTCTGCCAAAAAGGAAACTTGAATATCTTGTATGAACTAGAGTGATGGTGATGGTGATAATGATAATAATAATAATAATAATAATAATAATAATAATAATAGTAATAATAATAATAATACTCTACCAAAAAGGAAACTTGAATATTTTGTATGGACTAAATGATGATGATGATGATGATGATGATGATGATGATGATGATACTCTACCGTTGAGCATTCTCCATTCATTCAGCTAGTGAAAGTTTAGTGTTTTGATTGATTGATTTATTTATTTATTAATTTGCTAATTATTGTAACATAAAATACAATATAAACAGAAAAACTTTAGCTTGCCCCTGAAAGAGTGGAACTCGTGCTCAGGGGCGATAAAATAATTATTTCCCTGGATTGGAACGTACAATAATAAATTCATTCTGTGAGTTGGGTCATCTCACTCACTCACTCACTCACTCACTCACTCACTCACACTTTTTTTCTATGTAATTGTACTTAAAAAGGCGTCGTGATTTAAGGCATCCTGCCTAAGACTCGCGTTACGGAATGCGCGCTGGTTTGAATCCTCATGGTGGAAGAAATTTTCTCATGAAATTTCGGCCAGTGTATGGAACCGGTGCCCACCTAGCATCGTGATGCACTTGGAGAGCTACGAGACTTAGCGAAAATCCGATTTCGCAAACCAGCTATAACGACTGGGGGGATCATCATGCTAACCACACGATACCTCCATTCTGGTTGGATGATCATCCACCTCTGCTTTGGCATGTGGACGTGAGGTCAGCAGCCGGCTGGTCGGTCTTGGCCCTTCATGGGCTGTAGCGCCATGGATTTACTTTACTATTTGTACTTAAATGTGAAGTAGGAGGAAGACAAATCTGCAATAATTATTAGTGTAGTGAGACTGTTTGTAGGAAGAAAGTTTCTGTTGTACTTATAAGTTATAACATTAACAGTGTTTACAGTATTACAATTTAGAATTACAATATATCAGCCTCCAGACTAACATCAAACATTTGAGAGGAAACTTCTTATGGACATAATTTTTTTGAGCAAAGAAATTGCCTAGTGTATTGTAGAATAAAACGTCACTATAAAAAGTGCCCCCGTTGGCCCAAACTGGTCCATCCATCTTTGTAGGCAGCCGCAGAGCTACGTGCCTTGTATCCCGCTCGATTCGTGGAAGCCCAGACAGGACGGTCGACCGACAGAAAAGAACGCCAGCAGTCGCCGCCTCTTGCTCTGGGCGATGCGAGATATTAATTATTCGCAGAAAGCGTTCAGTGTCGGATATCAAGTTAGGGTTGCAATGGTAAAGAGAATGAGAAGATTGATTGAGCACTGACAGATGTCCTTCAAACGTGCCGGCGGGGTGTGACGTTTTATTTACATTTGTCAGGATGTGGCAAAGTAGAGTAGTCTGTCTGTGAAAAATATTCTTCCCTTGCCATGGACGTCAGTTGGGCATTGAGTAAATGGATTATTTTGGAGTTCATAGTTCAAATAATAATAATTCTTCTGACCAAAGGACAAACTACCATAGTCATGCACACATACCGACACGAGAAGAGATATATCATTTTAAGAATAAGCTGTAAAAATGTCAAAAGCGATTATAGTGCGTTGGCTTCATGTATAGCAATGAATAATAACCATGGATTAGTTTTTTTTGGTGCTTCTTTGTGTGGTATTCTGTAAGTGTTGTGAATTAGCCTATAAGAAAATCGATTAAAGAAGATTATCTGTTTCATTGATATGAATGTACAGTACGTAACATACCAAACTGATCCACAAAGAATGTCATGAATTTTGTATTTCCCATACAATAACATTTGTGCTTAAAGGTAATCTATTGAAAAAAACAACCGACATTTTACACCTAAAATTATGTTAGTATACAGAAAAGTGAAAATATAGTATTTAAGTTTTGCTCTATTTTCGTATTGACTAGGTTACATCCGTTTTATGAAGATCGTGTAGAGCTCTTGAAGGCCTAAAAATTTGTATTCGATATTTTTCAGGTGAAGGTGTAATTATATTATAACAATTAATATTATAGGCTACAGAAAAACATTTTTTCCTATGTCCGTACGATTAAGAAAATATAATTTTTGAAAATTATTCCGTTTAAATTTTTTTTAGGAAAACTTGCATACAATCGCATCGGGAACAATGTAAACAAAAAGGCTCCGTTTGTATACAGTTCATAAAACTGAAGTTTTTTTATTTAGGTGCACATTAAACCATTAAATGATTTCATTTATATATTTTGAAGGATAATTTAGAGACTTAAATTTTAAGGCGAAAAATTACTGACAGCACGGTAAAGGAATTGAACGTTGCGAAACGCATGATGTGTAAAGAAAAACATATGTGGCCATTTTTATTACTCAGTTGTTTAATGCCTCTTGTATCAACTGGAATTGGTGATACCTAGATGGTATTTTGGTCAGACGAGTCCGAAGATTCGTCAAGTGATTACCTGATTTCCGTATAACAGCTGTTGAGAAAGAGCCCAGAATGAACTCAACAAATAATCTCATTGAATTGAGCCTCGCATTATTCCTGTACTAAGCCGGTGGCTCACGTACTATCTTCTTGACACCGATTTTTTTTCAGGTTCTACTTCTTTATGTAAGTATTAATATCGGTTATTAGTTACGGATATACTATGTATTTTAGAATTTTTTTTTCTTTTTTTTTCAGGTTCGTATTTTGCTGAAAGTGGAGCATAGAAATTAATTTTTATTTACGCTGCTGAGTTTCCTGTTACTAACGGTCAGTATGCTATTATTTGACAATATCGACCTTCTAAAGATACAGTGTGTTTCATTTCACATGTACTCATCCCTGTTGACATATCGATTCAAACGTAGCCTGAACTGTTTCGAATTCTTCGCGGGTTGTGGATGTTGTCATGGAATCGAGCTTGTGATTGTTTCATTGAAATATCACTTTACTTTAAAAAAAGTTCATAAAGTATAAATACCACGTAATCGGATTAGGACGCATGTGGAAATTATAAACCTGAGTGCAACAGAAATAAGCTGACGTGCATTTGAGACTGGACAGCGGACGAATTCTGAAATAATAAAAATAATAACTTACATACGCATTTTGTGTGTGTGTAATGTATGTATGTATGTATGTATGTATGTATGTATGTATTATGTATGTAAAATAGAGCATTTGTTCATTTTTAAATTAAATTTTATGCACGGTGGGTGGGTCTTTAAACGATTACTCGGTTCGTTCCGTCATTCTTGTCTTCGTTATCAGCATCAGCTGTAATAAGTTAATTTCGCTTTTCGAGTCTTCTATCCTTCTTTAAGTCTGATAGATCTCCTCTCATACTTTTCCATTTTATATCCTTATGAACACAGTCTCATTTCACTTATTAATTTATTATCCATTCCCCAGGAAAAATATAAGAGACAATCAGATATACTTAGTATATCGGTATTGAATAATAGGGTCTATTGTTTGTTTTTACGACTCTTAATATGATAAAGTTTCACACTTTTATGTGGGGGTGCCGAATTGAAGTTAGTACAGAATGCGTCAAAACAAACGATACTGAAATTATTGCTCATCTGCTGTCCACGTTTCCTTAGCAAGGAAGTATTTATTTATTGTATATATGTACTGTACAGACACCTCATTATTACTCCATTCGTGCGGGATTTGCGCCGTTTTTGTCGCGCCAAAAACTTACCCCTTCAACGACAATGGATGCAGGAAGATGGAGCTACCGCCCACACCACGGGGGAGTCCCTTACCCTTCTGTAATGACACTTTGGAGATCGTCTAATTTCTCATGGAACTCCATTCCCTCACCCTTCCTGCTTCTCGGATCTCACGGTCCCAAATGCTACATATAGGACATGTTGAAAGAATCAGTTTTCAAGATAGATGTTGACCACCTATAATTAATATTCCCCAATTACGCGAGAAGATGCCATTTTTAGTACAGCAGCCTTTGTTCATCAACTTGTTCAGTAATCTTCAGAAACATTATGGACTATGTGTGGCACGTGATGATACACATTTTGAACACATACTGTACCAACGCAATTAAATAACATTTTAGTGTCGTTTGTTTTGCCGCATATTGTACTTGTAAATTATGTGCTAATTAGTTTTTAGACCTAAAGTTAAGGCTTTTGTACAGAATAATATATGGTTACATGTAGATGTATGTCTTACATGTAGGCCTACTCCTATATTATAATGTATGCAATATGTGTGAGGCTATTTTTTCCACAGTTAAGTGTAAAAAAAAGTTTCAGATCTTACAAATATTTGAGTCTTGTTTTAAAAATAGTGCATTGTAAATTGCGTTACTTTATGGAAACTTACACAATTATAGGTATTGTCATAATTTCTATACGTCATTAGGGAAAAAGTTTCCTTCCGACAATATTTCTTAAGTTAGACCTGTTTAATTAAAACACAGTATTTTTGAAATAGTAAACCTAATCTTAATTATTCATTAATTAGTTATTTATTTTTAGGAAATAACCATTGCCAAATATTTTTTTTAGCATACTTTAGCTAAAAAGAAAAGCTTCAAAGTTATAATTCTTAGAATACTTTTGTTATAGTTGTAAAGTTCTGTTTTGTTTCGTATTTTTATTAATTTCTATTAGTAGCATAATCATTAGTCTTTTAATTGTGGACTGGAATGAATGGGTGAAGGCGGAATAAACTGTTTCTTATGTATTTCATTGAATTTAATCTTTAAGTTAAAGCTTAAATGTATTTATGGGACAGAAGACCCTTTAGATTTATAGGCTAATTTTTGGGAATAACGAGAGTGTTCAGTTAGTTACACTTACCTTCCCATTATAAACTATTTTTCCTCAAAACAGAAAGGTGGTCAGACCGAATGTATGTACTGGTGCATCCATTACTATTAATGGTCTCAAGGTTGGCGAACGTTTATTTATGGTCCTCATTTTTTTTTAATATGCATTCTTAAGTTTGTGGCGTAACAAACTTCACGCGCAGAACATCTAGACCGATTTCTTTGTATTATTATGCTTACCTATGTATACTCTGAATAGAATCAGTGGGATGATTATAATACAAACGGAAATAACCCCATAAAACGTGGTCAAAAATTTCATTGGAGTCGTTGAGTTTTAGATTCAGGTCTCCGTTACAAAGTATCGACGTTCTGACTATTCGGGTGATGTTACATTCTATGAGAACATTCCGCGTTAAAAAGACGTTCCTAGAAAACTATTCTGGAAAGAGTGCATCCATTAATAGAGCAGGGATACGAACGAGGAGCTAACGAGCGTGCATACCTACGTTGGGTTGATGCTTTAGGCAAGCTTAGTAAATCTGTGTTCTGAATTACGCATAAAACACATGCTTATCGATGTTGTGCATATAAAAATATTATGAGTATGGGGACTTTATTTGGCATAATTTTGGGGGTTCAGAAAGAGGTAGCAGAAGAAACGCTATCGATTCGATATAGATACATCAGTACTTTATACTTACTGCTCTTGTCTGAAAATATATTTAACATTTCATATGTAAAATGTAAACCAAAATCATTTCTTTTCCATCAAGAATACTGAAAATTTGTATTTGTTTATATAGCTTGAAATCGATTTTTTAAGTAGTGTAGTGTTTTTATTACTCATTACAAAGAGAAAAAAGAGTAAGAATATCATGAAAGTAGATTAATTCCAGTAAATCGTCATTTGGCGCATGACGCCACTTCTGCCTGACAGTTGTTTTTAATTGACTTCTAACAATCTAAATATAAACCAAGTCCGTCGAATAATTGCAGAGGAAAGACACATACATTATTAATGCCAGAAACGATTTTACTGACTCTGTCAGGAGTCTTGAAATGAATTTTTCTGCGTCTCAATATTCTTTTTTATGAGTTCTAACTTCATCCAACGAGAAAGTTAATAGGAATGAAGAAAGTATTAACATAAATTTCGCTTACATTTTCGTTCTATTATTATTATTATTATTTTTTAAATCTCTGATTTACGAATTTTGGTGTTGGTGCACTAAACTATTAAGATATTTTTCTGCTACTTGCCGGATAAAATAATATTGTAGAAGTCCGTTCAGTTTAGGATTATAGGCTGTACACGAACAGGCAAATACACTAATGTTTGTGGAAATTGCAACGCCAAAGATACATGTGACTGAAATGAAATTGATAACACAGATTAGGTAGGCCTACATGACAATACACAAATGATTCGAATTACAGAACTGTACCTGATCTGTGACCGTGAGATTTCAGTATGGTGTGAAGACTCCATGCGCTACAATCAGAGCCTCTAAGCATCGTGGCATGAAATCAAAGAGAGTCTGGATATGTTCCTGGGGAATCTCCCTCCACGTAGTTTGTATGCGAGTCCACAAAGCGTCAAGAGTGGGTGCTGGAGGACCATGACCTACCAACCATATCCCAGACATGTTCGATGGGCGGCATGTTTGGCGAACGTGCAAGCCAGGGAAGCTTCTTTGGGAGAGGTACATTACAACCGTGGTGGGATTAATTCCAGAGGGGTAAAAGCAAGCAAATCCAACCCCCGCCACGTGCGCACCTCCCATCCGAGCTTTACCAGTCTTATTAAGAACACAGAAGATACCTTTCTTGGAAATAAAGAAACAATGTTTTTTTAGGCTTCTATTATTTTCACATAACTGTACTTTGGATCGGAAAGGTTCGTAATGTACCCATCCCAAAAGGATCGATTTTCTTGGGCATTGCTGCTGTGAGACGCCGTGCACTCTGACTATGAAATCACTCACTACTAGTCAGTCACCTCTCGCCACAATTCAGCTATCGTGTGACTCCAGACGCATATGACATCATTCAAAAATCATTGCAGAGATCGGAAACAACCCTCTATATTACACACTTTCAAAAGTTAAAATTTTATCTCTGAATGTCCAGTCCGTAACAATGGAATACCTCATTACCATATTTAAGCTAAACAAACTCGCGAAATAACGCGAAATTTCGATCATTGTGCGAAATATGTTAACCACGAAATATGCCCTATATCGAAAAAAAAAACTACAAAATATGCATCAATATTTTATTCAATTTCTTTAAAATTTGTTTGTGACTTTTGTTTCAGTCAATTTGTCAACCGCTTAGTAAAGCCAATATTCCTGTATTTTGTCTGTAGATATTGTGTTCACAAACTTTTTCTGTCTCTGTGGCTATTGAAAAGATTGAAAAAAAGACCTATTTCTGTGATCGTCCGCAGCAAATATTGAAGAAGTTATATGTGACATTCTTTCACGGGAAATCTGTTTCCCTACATGTAATGTGAATAGTGAGAGAGGTTTCCTGCGTACACGAAAATACTCACAGATTGTTGCACAAATATTCATGAGGACAATGTAGAAATCATGCTTAGTTTAATTTTGGCGATGCTGATATGTGATATGTGTGAGCATAAATAAAAAAATACATATATTAAACATAACATAATACAGTTGGCAACTTATTTCACGAAATAACCGCGGAATTGACAACATATTTCACGAAATATACACCCAAATAGTGGCAGGTTCAACACTGAAATTCACCTATTTTATTTTACCAAAAAAATACGGTCTCTAAATATCATGTCTTTGAAAAATGTCTGCTGCTGTCAGTAATATGTCATTTTCATGGATATGTAATTCTTCGGACCGTAACACAACAAACGAAAATCAGCATTGAAGAAAATTAATAATGGATTAAAATCGGCGATAAATACTATTGATATGACTTATACTACAAGAAATAATATCCAGAATAAAACTGTGAATCGCCGTCGAATTTTAATGGAGCAGGATACCTGGACGCACAGAACTTTATACTTAAGTAATATTAGAGAATATAGAAATCAGTCTCTTACCATGGTATTGCACGAATGAAACTTGAATGCGTGCCTCCCACACAGTACCACTTGACTAGAGTGTTGATTCCTTTCGTGATCTCCTTATTTTAGCTTCGAAGAGGAAACTGCTAATAATCATCCATGTTGGTAGTGAGGACGGCCTTATATACAGTTCGTTATGCATTTCAAATTCGAACAGAAATAGGTGACTAACATGATACCAGTTACAGCAATTTGGAAAATGTGTGTCAGCCGCGTCTGTGGCTCAACGCTAGTGCGTTGATCTTCCATCCAGGCGGCCCGTGTTCGATTCCCTGTTAGGAATTACGCTCCCAAGTTAAATTTCCGCCCCGTGAATGCAAGAGACGAGCGCTAGTAGCTCTAATTGCTCTAGTTGTTAGTATACAACCTACTATTTCGTCTGAGTGAAGACATGTTACAAGAGATAATGCAATGAGTGAGATTATAATGTGTGTGAGAAATACGGTACATAATATTAACACTTCCACGGTATTTATACGGGTACAACATTTTCAGCACCACCTGTACACGTGTATTAACTACTATCTCATACAACTCGCTGGCACGAACAGTAAACAACTCTTTGTCAGCTTAGTATTTACTCATAGATAACAAAGGCCAGAGGGAGAGGGAACGGTGATTCACTTTCTTTCCAGACGCAGATTTAACTTGGCGCTTAGTAGTTATGAAATTTGCTGACGTAGAGGGGTTTTCTCGGAATACTCCCGTTTTCCTCTACCATTCCACCAACACTCTCCATAGTTACCTCGTTTCATCTATTATTTACAAGAGCAGAAATAGACTGGGATGAAGTCTTATTTATTTATTATTATTATTTATATTTATTTATTTATTTATTTATTTATTTATTTATTTCAAGATGTGAACATACAGAATAACCCAATTACAGTGTTCACTTATAACTACAATATTAATCATTTAATACTAAAATCACACACATATATACTGTATAGGCCTATGTATGTATATATGTATGATAAGTTATGGGAACAAAGACAATCTGAATTTATTACAGGTGTGTTTAAATTGTTTAAGACTCATAATATAGGGATAGTACGGATTTCCATGCTGATATAAGATGAGCATTTGGCTCCGGGCCCTGGGACTTATCAGGCTACTCGCCTGCGTATGGGATGTGACTTTATTACGGCTGAGGCAGGATGGCCCACATGTAAGCATAGGGATAGTACGGTACGGATTTCCATGCTGATATAAGATGAGCATTTGGCTCCTGGCCCTGGGACCTATCAGGCTACTCGCCTGCGTATGGGATGTGACTTTATTACGGCTGAGGCAGGATGGCCACCTGTAAGCATCGTATTCACGGCCACACAATGGGCCGAAGCAAGCCTAAATACAGCCGTTCCGTATCCAGCCCTCGAAAAGTCAAGCAGAGTGACAGACAACGCTCCATATCACAACGTCCACACTGCTTGCACTTCGAGTTCGAGAAGCATGATATTTTGTCTCATAAATAAACGTATCGCTAATCTGAAGAAATGCTTCGTCCAGACCTATGTAAAGTAATAAAACTTCGCAAACCTGCATATCCTACATATAATATTTACAACATTTTATAAAAGCATGGCCAATCAGTGTTGCGTTTACTGCTTTATGACTCCAGGTTAAAGGGAATATAATTAAATCTATTCTAAAATATTGTAAGAATTTGATTGCGAAAAGAAGTCACGTTAACGCTAATCGATATTAGAAACTTTATTGATAATAGATTCTCTTCGATTACCGCACATTTTTGGGTTATAAGATGCGAAATTGTGCAAAGAATTGAAACTGAGTGTTGAGAAAGGAATTTTGAATCTTCAAATGCCATTTTACTTAATTGATAAGAACAGTAGTAATGAGTGACAGTTTTGTAGTATTAAGTGACACTGCTAGTTCGAGCAGAAGAAGATAAGAGATGACAGACGACATTAAAATAGCCTACATCAGGCTCCGCCAGGTCGAGTCAAGATCGCGAGAGGGCATACAGGCCTGCTTAGGGCTTCCACTGCGGGCAGTACAGTTGTACACTGCAGCCTATCAGTGGTGGAGTCTATAGAGGTCGCTTGGGGGCACCGGTGCACTGCATTTTGCACCAGGAATATTTATGTGCTAAAAACATGAACCTTAGCAATGTAATGGATGTTGTTGTGCGAACAAATAATTTCATAAGGTCTAAAGGACTTCATCACATGGAGTTCAGGGCACTGCTGGATGATATTAACAGTGAGTATGGGGATTTACTGTGCCATACCGAGGTAAGGTGGTTAAGTCGAGGAAAAGTTCTGAAACGTTTTCTTGCACTTAGAAATGAAATTGCTTATTTGTGGATGTACATGGGAAACCTGTTAGAAGCCTTGGACATGAAAGGATATAGGCTAGAAGAATAATGCAACAATTATGCGAAGACTTCGAACGTAGATTTCAGGATATTAGAAAACTTGAACAACAATTTAAGATATTTGCAACACCTTTTTCAGTGAGTGTCCTGGATATTTCTGCTGAACTACAATTAGAAATACTTGATTTACAAAGCAATATTGAGCTAAAGGATAAGTATCAAAACAGAAAATGTATTAATCATTTCTATACTTCTCGCTGCAAGAACGTTGAGCATGTTCGGGACAACCTACGTATGCGAAACACTGTTTTCTTTAACGAAGTTTACAAAGTCACGTCACAGAAGCCAATTAAGTGATGAACACTTGAAAGCATGTTTGCGATTGGGTGGTACTAAAACAATAGCTCTGCGAATTGAAAAACTGCTTACTAACAGAAAACTGCAAAAATCGCCGCGGATCTCTGATGTATAAGAAAAAGTATTGTTATTAGAGAATTGTATTTGAATAATAACGTCTGTACTGTTGTTTTACTCTGTTAATTGAACTGCATAGCAATGAGAAGAAGACAAACAGTGAACAGTTTTATTTCGTAGTATGTTAATCTGTATAAAAGTGTATATTTTGTTTTGTTTCATTATTGTGCAAACATGCAAATATAGTTAACTGTACCAAATTGTGTAGAGTACTGTTTTCAGTACAGTACAATTAACACTGAAGTGTACTTCAATTAAAAGTTGAAAGTAATGTATATTCTTATCACAAATTCGGTTCACATACGAGTTCTCAGCTCCGCCACTGTGGAAGCAGCTACCCTTGCCCGCAGCCGTACGTCAGGGCTTGAGGGCTTGTACGTATGCACGAGAGTGTAGTCACTTGACGCTCCCTGGCCTACATGGTTCTTATGCGAAATCTAAGAGGAAGGCGGGAAATAGGAAAGATTGGAGAATGCTGATTTGCAGTGGAAGACTGCCTTATGTTTTGTTAATGACTTACTGACGGAAGTCCTTCCACACTACAATTACCGTATGAGATAATAATTGGTCTTCATTGGTGTTGAATGATATTATGATTATAGTTTATTAACCTCTTCATATACACACAATATAATATGTAAGTTTGCATAATGTTTACTTCAGATTGACGTATTAGGGACGTTGTTTTTGTAATACGCTTAAATAAAAATAAATAAATGGTGTTTGATTGTATTTGATAAATGCTAATATTAGCTTTAGAAGATTGTGTAGGTCTACTTATGTATATTTTTCCAGTTTGATAATGGAGCCTTCGTGTATGGTGACGTCAGCTGAAGTAAAAAAAAAAGATATCGTGTAAATTAATAGTAGATGATGTATCTACACAGTTAACCACCACCACCACCACCACCACCACCACCAATATTATTATCATCATTTTTCGGCCTTTTACGTCTTCACTCTTAGGATTTCGAATCAACATTAGACATTTATAAGTAACATAACTCAAGCCTACCATTTAAGGCAGTGTAAAATAAGTACACTGGGGCAGTATGGGAGATACCGGTAATTGAACTCGTAGTCTGGATTTGTAGTCTGAAACGTTACCCGTCGATTTTCAGAGACATCAGTACTAAAATGCCCATAATGAGGTAACGGCCATAAAATTAAAAGGTCCAAATGGAGAAAATGTTCAATTACATAAAGCCCAAATTAAAAATATCCAAACTAGACAGGAGCCATGCTTCAAAACATCAGTCTGGAATTAAAATAATCTGCTCCAATACCGAAAAAGCCCACTCTCGAGAAAGTGATGTTGAAATAGTCCCAGATAAGCTCGGCCTGAGTACGTCTTCCTGTTGTGTTCAACACTTCGCGCACACGCACCACGACAGTATTTTGTGGATGTAAGTGGTTCCCTGTCCCAGACTTTTTAATTGCAATGTTTTCCATTTCAGCATTCGTTACGCATCGTGCATTACTGTACCTTGTGTCACAAAAGCACCAATTTTATAATTTCATTTATTTTCCTTAAAGGTATTGACATATGTAAGTTCTCTCTTTATAAAAAGTATAGGTTTATTAATATATGTGAATTAAATTCCAGCCAGTGCGTTTTCCTTGAAAATTTCACTATCCCAACGGAGTTTAAAAAACAAATTTGACATTGCCATATAAAAAAACAATGCGTTCTCATTGAATATATTGATTGGCATTGTATTCTTGAGTTCAATGATTTTAACTTTGGACGCCTCTATGTACTGGATGTTTTGATATGAACGAAAATAATATTCTATTTCATTACCTGTCTGGACTTTCTAGTGTGGACATTTTACATATTTAGACTTTTTCATTTGAACCTTGTCTCTTTG
This sequence comes from Periplaneta americana, assembly GCF_040183065.1. Classification (NCBI taxonomy): domain Eukaryota; kingdom Metazoa; phylum Arthropoda; class Insecta; order Blattodea; family Blattidae; genus Periplaneta; species Periplaneta americana. The sequence goes on along the minus strand of NC_091120.1, from coordinate 95,345,580 downwards.
CACCCGTCCGCAGTTGTATGCCGTACATTCCGTACTCTTCAATGTAATGCTAATGGTGATGGTTGTGACAGCGGCGGTTTCGGCTGCAGACGTTATTCAGCGTCGAAATTCAAGATAGCCGACAGATGGTCGATGTATTTCCTGGAGCTCTATCAGAGGGGGGTCATTCCATATGAATTCAATAAATAAAAAAAAAAAATGTCACCCACCATAACAGATTGTCTCGCAACTTCCAGAATTCTGTACTTGTTTATATGTATATGGTATGACTGTTGAAAATACTATTTTAATATATACAATAGTTTTTTAGTTATGAGCTTCTCAACTTGTTGATCAGTGCAGCTTTTTCATTAATGCTCTTGATTTATACTTACTTATGGCTTTTGCCGTCCTCACATAAGCCCACCACCGGTTCCTATCCTGAGCAAGATTACTGTTTCATGTATCATTTTAAAGGACCAAATCTCATAACCTCTGCTGTGGTCGTGCCAAAGAATCAGTCCCATTCCGAGGCCGATTGTGTGGTTTCGCAACAAGCTTTTTTTTTTTTTACGGTGATGGGTTGTTAGCCCTTCGCCCAACCCCTCAAGCTGGAGGACCACTCCTTATCGGCTGTCCGCGACTGCTTAGTCAACATATTCGCAGCTACCCTCCATATCTGAAGACCGTCTCCTCTTGGTGTCCTCTATCCGCATTCTGAGGACGTGCCATGCCGTGGTGTTAGGAGCCCACAATACATGGGCTCTTGATTTATCCATTTACAAATTCTGTCATACTTTTTTCAAGCACAAAAAGTTAGAAATGATTTTTTGCATAGTGGTAGTTTATATATTGCTTGATGTAGTAAGTATAGTCAGAGCTCTGGGGCTGTTTTTCTTGATCTTTAAACAGAGCTCAAACCCTAAAAAAAAAAAAAAGGTAAATTTTTACTATTTATGAAAAACAATTTATGACACTATTTATGACACGATTGCCAAACATCTGCGTAATTAATTGTTTTGCAGCGATAAGGATGTGGGGTGGAGCGTCATCTTGCATGAAGATTATGTTTTCCATATCGTGATTCCTCAGTCTAGGGATGACGAAGTTCTGTAACAAACTGTAGTAGTGCTCCCGTTTACTGTAACAGTCTGTCTTATTCCATTATTGTCCACACCTGTGGAGTAACGGTTAGTGCGTCTGGCCGGGAAACCAGGTGGCCCGGGTTCGATTCCCATTCGAGGCAAGTTACCTGGTTGAGGGTTTTTCCGGGGTTTTCCCTCAACCCAATATGAGCAAATGCTGGGTAACTTTCGGTGCTGGACCCCGGATTCATTTCACCGGCATTATCACCTTCATCTCATTTAGACGCTAAATAACCTAAGATGTTGATAAAGTGTCGTAAAATAACCTACTAAAAATTAATGGTGGAGTCCACACGCGTAATTGAGGTTCGTTTTTCGACCAAAGTCATCAGTAGGCAATTTCCAACAATGTGGCCTCCACGATCTCCAGATTTCAATCCAGATGACTTTTGGTTGTGGGGTTACCTTAAAGAACGAGTTTTCCTGACACATCCAACAACACTACTGCAACTGAAAGATGCCATCTCGCAAGAAATTGCCAATATTCCAAGACATTATCTGCAAAATACTGTGCATGGTGTCGCAGACAGAATGCTGTACGTTGAACAAGAGAACGGCGGACATCTTCCCAATGTTTTGTAAACCCCGTTGGGTGCCCAACACTGTGATGTTTTTGTTTTTTCCCTATCTCAAATATTATAATATTTATAGCGGTTTAATATTTGAACTGACTTTTGAGGTACGCTATACATCAAACTGTTTTAATGTTAAATGTTTATTTCAATTTCCAATGTAAGTTTTTGATTAATTACAATTACTTGAATATTTCCTGATCATATATATTTGAGGTTATGTTTTATTTTTATTTTTGTAAAAAAACACTAATTTTCTTACCCTAAATTAAATTATTCCAAGTGTCATTACACTGTGACAGTCATATACAGTATTGTTCCTCAAATTTAACTTCTTCTCAGCTGTGACAGAAGACTTATTCAAATTACAAACACAAAAATTCACAAAGGTTTTTAGCATGGAGGACTCTGCAAAGCAATAATGGAGGGGACTTTAAAATAAGAATTCTGCACCCCTTTCCTCTTGCCTACAGTACACATTATTATAATTAGAGACAGTCAAAATTCTTAATAAAAGGGGCTAAAATTCTTGGTTAAAATGGATAAAAATTCTTGAGTGAAAACGAACATTTCTTGAGTAAACCTTAAATTTTCACCCTGTCTTATTAAGTTATTGTGTTGCTTAAGATAATTGACAAATTGTATATTCAAAGTTTTATGTTGACAACAATTCTAAGATACTTAACATTTTTTAACATTCAAAGTTGTACGCAGACAACAGTTCTAAGTTTTTCATTGTAAGGTTTGTTCTTCTATTTCTTAGCACAGACGAGAACTGTGAAAAAAAAAAGTTCACAGTCAACATTAAAAACTGGAACCCATATAGCTTGGAGTGCTCCGTCCACAAAATCACTGTGTTCTTCACGTAACGACAGCAAACCTTCTCGCACAGAAAGTCCAGGACTATTTTTAACTACTGTAGGTGCATTTTTCAAACAGAATTTCTAAAATTTCCAAATTTAGATAACGTATTTGTTAATTGCTGAAAAATTGCGTCTTTTCGCGAATAACGACAGAAAATATGCTAAATTCGCGAGTCATAGGATTTTTGCGATTTTTCGCGAGTATTTCACGGATTGAAACGTGTAATTATGTGATATTTTTTATGTGAACCATATTTTAAACTTTGTTTATTTGGTTTTTAGGTTTTACGCGATTTCGCGAGTCACGAATTTTGACTGTCTCTAATTATAATGTATGCTACTATGTGAACAGTTTTTAATTCTCCAAAATTATTTTTATTCCAATTAAAATATTTACTTTTATGAACTTATGCAGAAATTATGAGATATTTTCAAGGTGTGGTAATTACGTATTATTGGAGAATAATTCTTGAAAAGAAATTTATAATTGAGGCACTCAGAAGCAAAGTGATACAAGTGACAATTCTTTTTTTTTAATTGAGATAAGTGTATATTCTAAATCTTTAATGTCACTTCTGTTCAGAGAAAAAGTAATTTAAGTGCAGTTCCGGTCAGTGCTGCTCCATATTGGCCTTACTCTTGTATTACAATGCATACAGAGTTTTGACTGAGAAGCAAACTAATACAAGTGCGTTGTTTACATTGTGTTGTTGCGTTTCTTCTGTTTATGACTAATTCATTTGCCACAATGGAGAGAGGTAACATATTACATATTCGATACATCTTCGTGGAAGGCCTCCACACATTGAGCTGGACCAACTACACAATAAGGACAATTTTGCTAAGTGGAGGAACTTGCAATAGCTAAAGAAATTCGTCCCACCCATACACTACTCTTTATTTGATGACCTGAAGCATGAAGGATGGTCCTATAATAAGGACTGCAGGACGTGGAAGAGAAAGTTCAAGGAATAAGTTACTCGTGGTAGGAGTCCTACAGATGCACTTCATGACAGAAACATAGATGTTGCAGCAGAGAGAGATGCGACTTCTTCAGATGAGACTAGTAACGTAATGAACGCGACTAAGGCTGAATTACATTTAAAATTAAACATTTTCTTAACCCTCTTCTTTCGGAGAACTAAAAACGACATCAATTGTTGCCCTAGAAATTGAATCTAATAATCAACCTATCAGACACTATGTATTAAAAAAGGATCTAAAAATACATTTAAAATTGCAAGCCTCATCCAGGTCTCAGATGTTATTCAAACTGTCAGATAATATCATGTGTGATTTCTACAAAATAAAAAAAGAAGAAATACCAGTCTATATCACAGACACACTCATTGTTAAAACTTCAGTTGTGAAATTCCTCCATGGAAATGGGTAATTCCAGAACATAGCATACAAATTCCAGGAAATCATTCCAAAAATTATCCTCCATACATTCCTAAGTTAGATGCCATGGAACTACTCTGCAGCACATCTTAAGGATCATCTTCAAATTTATACAGATGAATCTCTAAACCCTGATGATGGAACATCAGGAGCAGGGTATTATATTCCAAAATATCAAGACAGTTACTTCATACCATGTTCATCCTCCTCTTTCTTGACACTGAATTGCTAGCTATTGATGCTGCTCTTCAGTGTGTTACTCAAATTTTTTGAAAAATCTATTTGCATACTTACAGACTACAAGGAAGCTATATTTAATATAGTTAAATATGTACCAAATCTATACGCACATAGAATTATTCCAATTCAGAAACAACTAACTAAACTAAAAAAAACTCCAAAAGGAAATAACATTTCAATGGATACCTAGTCATTGTGGTACACCTGGAAACGAGAAAGTCAATAATGTTGCGAAATAGGCAACATATTTGCTACCAAGACCTCTTCAAGTGATATCTTTATCCATGGACTTTGCTTCAGTAAAGTCTCATTTTATAAACTTATGGATCAACAATTGGTTCTCTTCTGAAAAAGTAAATATTTTACAGTCCGTTCAAAAGAAACCAAATGACCTGAAAATGTACAAAAAATTGCACAGACATGTTCAAACATTTTTAACAAGAGCCAGAACAGCTCACATTGCCACACGATTGTACCTACACCGATTTCAGATTTCTGATAATCCTACTTATATGTGGTGTAATACTCATGATGAAGATCTGGAACACATTCTTCTATACTGTCCATCCATAAATCACAAAAGAAGTAAATTAAAATCATCAATACCAATTGCAGAAGACACAGCTCTTCAGTATATATATATATATATATATATATATATATATATATATATATATATATATATATATATATACTCTGCTACTAGCAACAGGCATCTATAATGAACACCGTTCAAAATACCTCTCACTTCTCATGAAAAACAAAAACTGAATAGACTGTAGTGGAATTTATGTTGTCAGCAAACAAATGGATACGTTAAGAAAATTGACTGAGGGATTCTTTCGGTTACACACACACGTTTTGTGTTATAATATGATAATCAGAAAGCTCAAATGATGTTAAGACAAGAATGTTTGAATGTTGTAAGCAATGTTCTTGTTCTTGTTTTAAATAATATACAAATACTGAAAATTGTTGTACTTATATTACTTCTCCACAAAAATATTTTCGTGGCAAAATAATACGAGTGACTTTAGGACCCTATTTTACCTAAAATGTTTGAGAATAGATAATTTATATTTAGAAGTTAAAAAATATAGGTACCAACATACACAACTGTAAATTTACAGCAATATAGTCCTGTAACAGATTTTTAAATTTCCTTTTCAACTTCAAAGTCATTTATCTCAAAACTTACTAAATGTCACTTGTATCACTTTGCTTCTGAGTGCCTCAATTGCTATTTTTAGACCATTATTACCAGTTTTTATCATCAACAAGTACAAATTTCATTCAATTATAATTGCGTTTAGCTCCCTCCATTTTATTATGAACAATTAAAACAAATGTGATGCTCTAAATCATTCCTATGCAAAGACATGAGCTGTTTTATTATAAATTACTGCACCTATCGGAAATTGTGAAGCAAGTCCTGCAGAATCTATAATTATACTTCAGCAACCAGTCAATCAAACGCCTTCAGAATTCAGATATTTCCATTCTGGAGTGTGTCAAGCTTAATACATAAGCTTAAATATAATATAAATCTGTGATGGTGGGTGACATTCCCAGTTGAATTCGCATGGAATAACCCAGAGATTAAAATGCGAAAGTACTAGCTTTCTTTTAAGTGCCGTAAATCTACGATATGGAACAAAGCTTTACTTTTCTCTAGAGAATCTAGAAGTAAGTTAAGTAAGTTACACCTTCAAATTACTACTCCCTCGATTTGAATCCGCCAGCATAGATTCCAGTGACTAACATAGTAACCACTAGACTACCGAGAATATTCAAATGTATTACAAAATATGTAATTAAGTACTCGTATATTGCTTTTCATCTCCGCAAGTTGCAGAATATCAACTTTTTAATTTTATTCTTAACCACGCATTTTAATTAGGATGAAATGATTGAAGCATTGAGTAGGCCCTACATACTACTTACAGCGGCCTTCAAAATGGACTTATGTAAACATGACTAATTGTTTTATTAATCGTACTTTCGCGTGAGTGAAGATACAGCAGCTTATGTATGCATTTGTACGATTGTGTGCGTCTGAGATTCCCAAAGTGCCAAGTACGTCGTCCTAGCCAGGTGTTCGATGTCTGCGAGGAGCGCTTATTGATGGTATGAATCACTCTAGCAATGGAATGCGAAGACATTCTTGAAAAAAAAATCTCTGTAAGACACATGCAGTACTGAATGGTTTAAGCCAGTAGAGCTTCTGTTGTTAAAGAAGTAAACAGAATGCAAGCTTTCGTAGACATTACGTGTATTTCTAAGAATTGTTAATACTGTAAGTTACGGTTACTTGTAACATAAAGCAATGTGCTCTTGTCACCATTAGTGAATGAAATTTAAATAGCCTATGTGTAATGTGTTGATCTGTTTGTTATGTTCCAATCTATTTATGAACAGTAACGATGATTTTTTTTTTCAAATGGGTAAAATGATATTAGATATTATCATATTATGGAAAAGAACATAGTGGATGAGTAACAAAAATTATCATTATCTTATTGTGTTGATCGCAGTTTAAATTATCTCAGTAGTAGCAAAATTGATAGTGCATTCATAAAGTAGGCCTACAGTGATCTTCGTGTATTCACGGGGAATACGTTCCGAAACTTATCGCGGATAATAGCGAACCCCATAAATAAGTATTTTTTCAGTGATCACATACCTATGATATAGTTTAATATTGACAAACTACCATAATAATAATAATAATAATAATAATAATAATAATAATAATAATATCCAATCCAGATCTAGCGGTCTGTTGCGATCTCAGTAGTTTCATGCCGTCTTTTTAATGGTCTTCCAACAAGTCGTTGTCCAGAAGGGCGGTAATGTAGCACTGCCTTTGTCCATCGTTCTGTTGGCATTCTCTCGACATGCTGTTTCCAATTAACTCTATAAATTTGAAGAAAATTTAATATAGGTTGGATGTTCAATTCTTCCAAAATTTCTATATTTCGTTTCTTATCCCAAAGTGTGTATCGCGCCGTTTTCCTCATGAATTTCATTTCGTTGGTAGTTATACGTTGAACATCTCTTTTGTCAAAGTCCAGACTTCTGATTCATAGACTAAAGTAATGACGATAGATTCCAGATGGTATTTGTCCTTATAAAAATTGATTGAAGGTTCATATATATTCATTTTTTCCTCGTGTACTTCTTCTGGCTGATGTTCATGAGATTCGATTCTCACAGTAGCGTCTATGATGTAAACTTCAAGAGAAGGAAATTTAAATGCAGTTATGTCGACTCTTCGATTACTGCCCTCACTGGATGTGCCATGTACTTCTTCATATACTGAATAACCTTTGTTCCTTAAGGCAGTTGCTATTATAGATCTTACTATATGATGCCGCGTGTTTCGTAGAAGTTCATCGTGTTGACAGGCCCCCAGGATATGGGCAAGGGTTTCAAGCTCCTGTCGCAACGTCGACAGAGGTTACTGCACGAAGACCTGCCAGGCACACTACGCACAGCTGATACGTTCGCAGGCATCTTGATCGCTTCCCTCCACTCATTACAGGAAAGACTCTTGTGATTCCGGATCCACTTATTGGCCGGGGTATATTGTTGGTATAAGAGCACACCTTTGTATTTATGTTTTTTCTGGCTCCAATTCTCAAACCCCTTTTCTCTTAATACTTGCCGTACCTATTGGTTTGGGATCTCGTTTTCTTTTAATATAATTAATAGTTCTTCTCTGTTTCATTTGTCAAAAGCTTTTTCATAATCTATGAAAACAATGTAGCCCTAAATTAAATTCTCGTCGTTTTTCTAATATAAGCTTTAAAAGTGAAATAACCATCAGCACATGATCTGCCTTTTCTAAAACCATTTTGATCTTCAGTAATTATTGTTGTATAGTTAGTAACGGTAGTCAGTATAATAATAATAATAATAATAATAATAATAATAATAATAATATAGTTATACGAGTAAATACTTATACAGTATTACACTTGTGAACACGCACGCGCTCTCCGTCAAGATTTTCTGTAAAACTCTTCAGATTAATACGCTAGCGCTAAATTACGTTAAAAAATTGTCATCGAGGTTAACCGCGAATACAGATTCTGCGGATAAGATTAATTACTGTAATAATCTAATACTTATTAAAAACTAGAGAGAAATTTCTTCATCATGCAAATAAACATTTGCAAGTTTATATGCCTTAAGATTGAAATTCATTAAATACTTATTAATAATTTACCAGGCATATTGATATATTAAAATGAATTGTAAAAAAAAAATGGATTATTTAGGCCTAGTGAAATTTATAAGCTTGTACTTGCTATTTGGGAAAAGAAAATTGTAACAGAACAATGGAAGGAGACCATAATTGCACCTATCTTTAAGAAGTGGGAAAAGACTAACTGTAGTAACTTTCGAGGAATATCACTTTTGTTGATGTTATACAAAATTTTGTCCAATATTTAACTCCATATTTATATTAAATTATTGGGAATCATCAGTGTGGTTTTAGGCGTAATGGATGGACTGTTGATAAGATTTTTTGTATTCGACAGATATTGGAGAAAAAATGGGAATATAAAGGCACAGTACATCAGTTATTCATAGATTTCAAAAGGCATATGGCTCGGTTAAGAGAGAAGTTTTATATGATATTCTTATTGAGTTTGGTATTCCCAAGAATCTAGTTCGATTAATTAAAATGTGTCTGAATGCAACGTACAGCAGAGCCCCTATAGGCCAGTTTCTGTCTGATGCTTTTCTAATTCACTGCAAGCTAAAGCAAGGATATGGCACTGTCACCTTCGCCTTAGAATATGCTATTAGGAAAGTGCAGGAAAACAGAGAGGATTTGGAATTTAATGGGTTACATCAGCTTCTTGTTTATGCGGGTGACGTGAATATGTTAGGAGAAAATCCACATACGGTTAGGGAAAACATAGAAATTTTACTTGAAGCAAGTAAGGAGATAGGTTTGGAAGTAAACTCCGAAAAAAGAAAGTATATGGTTATGTCTCGTGACCAGAACGTAGTACGAAATGGAAATATAAAAATAGAAAATTTATCATTTGAAAATGTGAAAGAATTCAAGTGCCTTGGAGCAACAGTAACAAATATAAATGACGCTCGAGAGGAAATTAAACGCAGAATAAATGCACGAAATGCCTGCTATTATTCAGTTATCTAGTCTTTCAAAAAATCTGAAAGTCAGAATTTATGAAACAGTTATATTACCGGTTGTTCTGTGTGGTTGTGAAACTTGGACTCTCACTTTGAGAGAGGAGCAGATGTTAAGAGTGTTCGAGATGTAGTGCCTAGGAAAATATTTGGGACTAAGAGGGATAAAGTTACAGGAGAATGGAGAAAGTTATACAGCGCAGAACTGCACGCACTGTATTATTCACCTGACATAATTAGGAACATTCGGCCTAAATTCAGACGTTAGAGATGGGCAGGGCATGTAGCATGTGGAAATGTATATAGAGTGTTAGTTGGGAGACAGAAGGAAAAAATCCTTTGGGGTAGCCGAGACGTAGATGGGAGGATAGGGCCTAATATTAAAATGAATTTGAGGGAGGTGAGATATGATGGTAGAGACTGGATTAATCTTGCTCAGGATAGAGACCAGTGACGGGTTTATGTGAGGGGTGCAATGAACTTCCGGGTTCCTTAAAAGCTATTTGTATCATCACTTCTCTTCACCGTTCCGAACATAGATTTGTGTCCGGTGTAGAACTGTGGCCTTGTAGAATACTGGTCCTGTGGTTTTTAGTAGAATACGAAAATCAGGTATTCTACAATGGAAGTGGTATATATGTATATATATATATATATATATATATATATATATATATCAATATAATTATTCTTCTTTAATTTAGGGTTGGAAAATCATGTAACAACCAACGAAATGTCTTTATAGGATACCCAAATAGGACTGTACGGTAGTTATGGGTGTTATAATTTGTGTGAATGGTAATTTGGGCTTGTTGTTTAATCAACTGTCCGAAGACAGGTCTGAACCTCACAAGTGATACCAATAAGGCACCACTTATGAGGCAACTAGGCCAGTAGGTAATGGGGTAGGATGGCCAGTTCCTTTCCCCCTTCATTGCATGCGGTACATCGCCGACTAGCTACATATTACACTAGTCAGACTTCAGATGCATACAAACAATAATTGTTCTTCCTCTGACACATATCGTCAAGTGAGATGTACTGTCTGATAATAGATGTACATATCAGCCAGAACCTCAGTCAGAGGAGCTTATGTGTAATATTATATCAAATATATTATGTATTTAGCTAGAATTTGTGCTACTTTTATTAAACTATCACTGAATTTTGTTTTAAATTAATGTTCCCTTACTAGAAACAGATTATTCTGGAATACGATGTTTCTGGAGCTCGTACAGATCAGAAGTTTCCTGAATTATCGCATATTAAAGTTACGTTTTCCTCGGTGCGACTATTACGATGGTCGTTCAACGATGATCGTGCAACGATAATCGTTGAGCACTATTTCTTTGTATTTCCTATGGAGCTGTTTTCCTCCGAGCGCCTGCCGCTAGAGTCGTTAACGACGATCGTGCGTCTTGAATAGTCGTTCAGAAAAAGGTTGAATATAATCGTCAGTCGCTAACGTTTATTGTGAGAGAGACGTGTATCATGGCTCCTTCGTTTTCTGACGCTGATGATGAAATTCTTCTCGAGGAAGTGGCGAATCATCCGTCACTGTGGCAGCTGTCACATGCATCCTACAAAGGGTCAAGGACAATATATGGACTGAGTTTGTCAATAAAGTTGGAAAATTAAGTTATTAATTAAGTTATTTAAATTTTTGATACAGTCTCTCTTCATTATTGAGCTCAAGCAGACGGTGTTTTTTGGCTCTTTTCATCCCATACGTATGGAGAAATATTTCGTCGTCTTCCATCTCCTCAATCAAAGGCGTTTAAGTAATCTTTTACGTCTACTTATTAAACTCATTCTGTTAAACACAATCTTTCTTTAGAACAGCCGTGGCGAAAATGTGACTCACGAGCACATTGTGGCTCGCAATGATAACTATGCATTTCTCTTGATTCCTATCTTCTCCAACCTCCACCTTCTCATTCACTGGAGTCAAACTCCTTTCCATTTGTATTTGTCTCTGACCTATGAGTGGCGTATCGTCGCAATGTCTCTTTCGAAACCATGTACCTCTACAAAAACGAAAGTTTCAAAGTAGGATGGGAGGACGCATTTTTTTGCTGCCAGTATGATGAGAATATTAAATGTATGATTTGTTCACAAGTATTACGAGGAAAACGGTTATGTAATATAAAACGGCACTATACTACATGTTACTCATGAAATATTAAAAGGTTAAGTGTTGTTATTATTATTATTATTATTATTATTATTATTATTATTATTATTATTATTATTACTACTGCCTCTGTACGTCGATCATTTTTCAGCAGATGTACGAATAATATGGTTAGATCTCCAATTTAAACTCACAGATTTACAACGTAATGTTAAATAAGAGTTAGATGTAAGGACTTGAAAAATGTTAAACGTTTCAAATCTTTGCCAAAAAAATAAATATCCGAAGCTTCGTTCATTCGTTTGCTCTGTTGAAGCTATGTTCGCTATAACTTACGTTTGTGAAAAATTATTTTCAACAATTAAAATAGTAAAAACCAAATTTAGATCACGACTGACAGACAAATACCTTCGTGATCAACTACGACTGGCAGTAAGTGACATAATTCCTGATTTTGAAACTCTGTCGCAGAGACATTCTGAAGACAGTTAATTTTAGGTTGTGATAATGTGTCCTATGTTTTCTTATTCATTTTTTTCTTCGTTACACATACTAAAAATCAGTTTGTAGCCTTGTACTGTATAAAATTATATTTGAGTGCTTGACTAAGGAAAATGAAAATCCGTTAATAAGTCAGACAGTTGCTTCACTTCCCCTTCGGGTGTCCGCCTCCCTCCATAGGTGCTATGCACGTTGCAGGTTACACAGTGGCTAGGCGCACGATCACATTTTCGCCGCGGCTGCTCTAGAACGATGCGATTGCGAATGAAAACACGCGACTAGTGAAAAATGAACAAATCGTAGACGCTCCGAGCAAAATGGTAACCAACGATTATCGTTCAACGTTTCATCGTTCAACAATAATCGTTGAACGATCATCGCAATAGTCGCACCGAGGAAAACGTACCTTTAGAGTTCTTATAGGAAAAAGCGTAGGCCTTATAGTGGGTGTTCATTTCAAAGTGTGTCATGACGTCACTGTTGATGAGTCAGCGATTTGAAGCGAGTTTCAGCTTTTATGTCAGAGAAGTTGCCTATTATTCAAGGCGTTCAATCTGAACTTGAGAACGTGTACGGTATAACTTGAACGTCGTAGCAACTGGTGGCGGTCTGTACGGTCTGTGTGCTACCATAACCTCTTTCGAACTGTGTTTTGCGGGGCCAAGTCGTACGCAGGGTATTTGTTATCATCGTTTGCGTATGACAACATTCCACAACACAAATCAAATGCCCCGCGTCCATGTTGACCGTCGAAATTAATGTCAACAAATACGTAAGTAATCGTCTTAACCCTCTCCCCATATTTCGACAGTAAGAAAAAAACTCGCCTCAGTACATGTTTCGAAACAGTTCACATTCCTGCCACTACCGGCGTCACCGTACGTATCGGTAAGTACTCTTCAGAATGAACGCCGTACTTGCTAGGCAACTTCTCTGCCACGTAGGTAATACACCTCTGCGGAAGTGTAGGAAGATTGAATTCTCTAGGCTCATCGACTAGCCACATGACGGCATACAGCGAGCCATGACACACTTTGAACTGAACACCCAGTAGTTATTATATGAATTAATCTTCAGTTTCATTTAATTAGAGTTGATATACCACCGTAAAGTGCAATCAAGGACAGAAGAATTATAGTTAAAAAAACTGGTGTTTTCGGAAGGAGAGCATAAAGGGAAAGACAAAAAACAATGACGCAGGAGAGAAGGACACAAACGGTAACAGTGAGGAAGAATAATTAGTGGGTGAAGAATGATGATTAAAATGAGGAAAGGAATAGTGAAAATAGTGTAATAATGAGGCAGAATATTAAGCGTAAAGTGAAAATAGTGTAGGAGGTATATGAAAAATGATAGACTAAGGAAAATCAAAATGCGTTATAGACAAGGGTAAGGAACAAAAGTAGTGTAGAGAAAATATAATGAGTGTTCAAAAGATAAACAGTGCATGAACAAAGGTAAAGTTTAATAGAGCATGAATGACTGACGAACTTTATCGGAAGTGATATGAGTGATTGGAAAGGGAATAGAGAAGGTGCTGCTGTAGGGTGATGAGTTAGGAACTAAAATAGGCTAGGTTGAAGGCATGAAGAGGACAGAGAAGAGTGGATGAACTGTTTTGGTAGGTTACGGACATAAAAAACAAAACAAAACACGGAAAAAACACACGTCTGTGTTGAGATTAATAGTATATATTGTAATTAGACTCATTCTGAGAAACTATCCGCCTTTCTTCAGCTATAAAATTCGTATACCGTACCTCGTGGTAGTATGCCGTAATTCATAGATGTACATAAGTCCCCATCAGGCAAACAAGAATCTGGGAGGATCTAGTCCTCTTGTACAATCTATGAGTCTAGAATTTATCACCACCCTACCGTACACCAATCTTTGGACTAGCCGTGAGGAACACTGCCAGGAAGGACGATCGATTCGGCGTCACGCAAACACAATTGGTGCCCCATTTTGCGAAACGAATATGATAATGAAAGGGAAATTGTGGAGAATGTCGGTGGAATGACGAGGAAAAAAATGGAAAACCCCGAGAAAAACCTTGTCAACCTTGACTTTGCTCACTACAATTCCGCCATCGTCGGGATCTGAACTCTGTCAGCTGAGATACCAAGGCTCTGCTCATTACGATAGAGTGTATGGCGATAAAATTATTATGGTCTTAAGAATAGAAAGACGTTTGTTGTGAAGCCGATGTTATTTGTAAGGTAGAGTAGGAAAGGTCACCTTCATTCTTCATTACATGAATTATCTGCCAGGAATTTCCAATCCTCGAAATACTGAACTTATACATCTGAAGTCTGTTTAGTATAATATGTTATTATATAGTCAGCGATGTATGCAATGGAGGGGGAAAGAAACTAGCCACCCTATCCCATTATCTTCTGACTTCGTTGCCTTATGTGTGATGCCTTATTAGTGTCACTTATGAGGTTCAAACCTGTCTTCGAACAGTTAACTAAACAACAACAATGTTGCTGCAAGGTCAGCCTTTCGTTTTCTGCGTTAACATAATGTACTGTATGTGAAGCATAGAGAATATTTCATAAATTCATGTCTCATCCCCCTCGGTTACAGAAAAGGGAGTTCGTTAAGTGTTTATATTGTTGTGTTGACAAATATCATGGTCGTAATGGAGACTATTTGAGGCCAGGTTTGTGTAAGAGACGACACTGCTTGACGTCATTGAGAACAAGTTCCTTCACAATTGATTACACTGAAGTGGCCGTTGCTAGCGTGAGTCCCGCCTATGGTTTGTGTACGGAATCAACTCTCTTGTTATCACTGTGTAACTCAGCTCACGACAGCCGCTTCCTTTCTAACTGGAAACAAGTGAGATGTGTCGTGAAGTTCAATATTCTGGGGAAATCCTAAGTTGTAGCTTTATTTAGGAGACCTGTAAACAATTACTGCTGTTGTATGCTGCAAGTGAAACGTTGTTTCAAATTTACGACGTTTGAATTTTGTCGACTTCTTAACATACAGTAGGCCTGTATAATTTCTTTGTATTCACAATTATATTATAATTACAATGGACGTAACGGTCATGGTTTCTTTGTATTGTATTTCGTCTTGTAATACAATTATTTGGAATCAGCTTTGTCGTATGTTTTTGTGAAGTCAGAAATAAAAATAGCTCAGTAATATTTTTTCTTTTCAATTGTTAAGGATATTCATCGTGGGTAATACGATAACGTAGGAAATAGAACTTCACGAATATTAAGCCAGCAATCATCTTCGCGATTGATGTACGCAAATAAAGTAGAATACTAGACATTACTATAATGCTTTTCACGCGACTTAGTTCTTATGTCTTATCTCCTTCGTTGCTACGATATTTTGTCTGGACGCATATAATATTTAATTTACCGTTACTAACAGCGATTGAGAGTTAACGTTGCAATTACGCATCGTTACTTAAGCACGGATGGCTTGTGTTGTTCTGGGCTGCTAAAAAGCCTCTATCCTCGTGAACTAAGTCTCATGGAAAGGGGTACAGAGTAATTAATACCATATTTGTACATAATATCCCCATTGAATTAGTGAAATGCTTCGATGAAGACAAGAAGAAAATTTTATCATTATGCAACGAAATATATGAAAAACGCGAATGGCCTGAAGATTTTACGGTGACAATGTTGCTTCCAATACCGAAGAAAAATAATGCCAAGAAATGTAACGAGTTCAGGACTATCAGCCTGATATCGCACTCAGCGAAGATTCTCTTGCGAATACTGCTTCAATATTTATATATTCTAAGAGTCGACCTAGGTAGCGTAGTCGGTATAGCGCTGGCCTTCTCTGCTCGAGGTTGCGGGTTCGATCCCGGCCTAGGTCGATGGCATTTAAGTGTGTTTAAATGCGTGCGACAGGCTTATGTCAGTAGATTTACTGGCATGCAGAAGAACTCCTGCGAGACAAAATTCCTGCACACCGGCGGCGCTGATATAATCTCTGCAATTCCGAGCGTCGCTACAGAAACCATAATTTAATTTAATTTACATTCTAAGATGGAAGAACAGTTGGAAGAAGAACAGTTTGGCTTCAGGAAGGGAAAAGGTACGAGAGATGCATTTGAACTGCTACGAACAATCGGCGAAAGATATCTAGAGAAGAATAAAGAAGTGTATATAGTACTGGGTCATCCATGTATCTCGGAACCGGAGCTGCGTGAAGCGCCTCAGCCGACAACAGCAATACGTTTGTGAGGACGAGAGGGTAGCGGTCTGCGGAGATAACTGGTTTATTCAAGGTCTCGCAACGCAGTTTGTTCTGTGTTTCAGTGAGAGCAACACGTGAAGTGAAGTGAGAGTAATGACAAATAATAGGCCTAATTATTATATTCCACGTCGGATGTTTATTTACAATTCGTATTTTCGTACAGAATCCGCTTGTTCTGTTAGTAGATTATTTAACCACCTGTGACTGTTATCTCTGGGATTATTAAAAGATGAAGTGTATAAGACGAATCCACACACTTTAGACGAATTTAAGAATAACATTCGCCAAAAGATCAATTCCATTTCTCAAAGAGAACTAAGGAAAGTAATGGGTAATTTCATAAGATGCCAGAAATGTGTTGGAAACTAAGGAAGGCAGTTCAGCATCTTCTTTAGTGACATTGGTGAGTACGTAACTTTTAAAGTGCATTAGAATTTATTAGACAGTCACTCTAGCTTGCTAAACATCGGACTCTTGTATTGTCCGGCCGGCGGGAAGCGATAGCTTATCGGCCGAGCGGGACCCTGCCTCAGTTGCGGTGCCGCGATATGTGGATGACCAGTATTTGTGGATTTAGAAAAGGCTTTTGACAGAGTGGATTGGAATAAACTGATCGGGATCCTAAAGAAAATAGGTGTGGATTGGAAGGAGAGAAGGCTGTTCAATAATCCTTATATGGAACGAGTAAAGTCAGAATATAACGAAATGTCAGAAGGAAGTGAAATTGGGAGAGGAGTACGTCAAGAATGTCCTTTATCACCTGCCCTGTTCAACATATACTTGGAGGAATTAGTGAAAAACTGCTTTCAGGACATGGGAGGAGTGATATTAGGAGGAGGAAGACGAATAAAATGCATAAGATTTGCTGATGATATGACATTGTTAGCAGAAGAGGAAATGATACTAAGCGATATGCTACTGGAGCTAAATGACAGCTGTGAACAGTATGGGAAGAAGATAAATATACTTGGGGTGTACTATAATCAGTAACATGAGCTGCTGCCAGGAAGTCAAAAGGAGGGTAACAATTGTCAAGGAAGCTTTTAATAGAAAAAGGAGCCTCTTCTGCGGACCTCTGGAAAAAGAACTAAGGAAGAGACTAGTGAAGTGCTATGTATGGAGTGTACTATTGTATGGGGCAGAAACATGGACATTAGGACGAAGTAAAGAGAAGCGAATAGAAGGATTTGATATGGAGAAGAATGGAACATGTGAAGTGGACAGACAGAATAAGAAATGAAGCTCTGTTGGAAAGAATGGGTGAAGAAAGAATGATGCTGAAACTGATCAGGTAGAGGAAAAGGAATTGGTTAGGTCACTGGTCTGAGAAGAAACTGCCTACTGAAGGATGCACTGGAAGGAATGGTGAACGGGAGAAAAGTTTGGGGCAGAAGAAGATATCAGATGATAGACGACATTAAGATATATGGATCATATGCGGAGACAAAGAGGAAGGCAGAAAATAGGAAAGATTGGAGAGACTGGGTTTGCAGTGAAAGACCTGCCCTTGGACAGAATACTGAATGAATGACTGACTGACTGACTGACATCGTCCTCGGCTGTTCTGGGTTGTCGTGATGACCTTTGGATCCGAGTTTCATAGCTTCAAGCTCGGCTAAGGGCGACGGATTTTAAAAGGCGATAAAATTCTTAACATGACTTCCGTCGAAAAGGAAGTAAAACTGGAAGATCCGAGTTGCTGGTTTACGGAACGTAAAAAATCCCTACCTCTGATAGGAAGCTCCAGACGAAATTTGTTGTCCATTTCTCGCAGGAGAGAGGAAAGAAGGGAGGGAGGGAGGGAGGGAGAGAGAATAAAATTATTATAATTAAAATTTTCCATATTTCAACGTAAGTTCACGTTCGAGAGTTTCAAAACACTTCGTGACTTCTAGAAATAATGTTCAGGCGACCAGGAAAGCAATATTTCGATCACACAGTAATATCACACTCTAGTATATACAGTCACGAAGCTTGAGTTGTGAGGGTGCTAGGAACAATAGACTGTGTAGGAACTATTTCGCATTGTCTGTAATGAGGGGATATTAGCGATCCTAGTGGTTAGCAACTATCTATGGATACATATTTACAACGTATTGAGCTTCGTGATTGTATATTCTAGACTGTGGTAATATTAAAACTCGGTATTGATCTTTGATGGACGTTATTGAACGAGTAATGACTACTTCCCTATGTTAATGTAAATTCTGGTGGTAAATTACCTGACTGACTAGTTTTGACGAAGATAGCACTGGACCTCACTAGGATTCAGAGGATGACGAAAAACTACGTCGAAACTACTGTCCAACCGAGTAGTTAGGTCGCAGTGTCGGCGAAACGGTGCAAGTCACATGACGCTTACTTTACGGAGTCCTTTTCTTTGAATTATTTTAAACAGTTGTATAATATTATGTAGACTTCGGGATCCGAACAGCAAATATTTTCAGGAAAGAGCCTAACACCCCAGTCACTATAGTCCGGATCAGCTTACTTAATACGCAAAGGGTGAAACCTAACCATTTTTTTCCCTATTACTACATATGCTAGTGGATTATAGTGATTTTCTAGATGTTACGTTGAATTTTCTTTGACCAACTTTGTTTCGAATTTCGAATATTGACAAATACAACTAGCTGTTATTTTCTGTTATGTTAGCAGCAATAATTTTGGTTTGCAGTAAAGAAAACTGATGAAATGAAAGTACCTAACTAAGCTTGTGAAATTTGAACGTAATTAATAATTAATTAGTAATGCCGGTATTAATATTAATACTACTGAGATATAATGAAAATTATCCGTCCGCAAGTGAAGTTGACCACTGGGATCCGGAATTACAAACATCAAAATATAAAAAAAATGAAATGAGTAAAATAATTATTCGCTTTGTACATTTAAAACAAAAATTTATGTGTTAACATATAAATGATAGTGTAGAATTTGAAACGAGGCCTTCAGAATGTCTATCATAATCTTCAGAATCTCATAAAAGGGAATTAAAAAAAATTAAGGATAGATTACATGTAAATTTTGGTAAACATTCGCTCGCTCCAAATAGTAAGCCTGTAACATCTCAGTTGTAAAGCATAATGCCATATTTTTCACTGAGGTATGGAAGGCAAGGAACATATTTAGCTCGCTTGTCATCATTTATCTTCAGTGCCTGATTCTTGTCTCGTTCAAAGCATATCGTAGGCCGTAGAGTCTAAGAAAGGCCATCACATTCTGAGTTCTTCTATTGATGGCACACTAATATATACTGTATATATATATATATATATATATATATATATATATATATATATACACACACACACTATACTATACATAATTCATTTGTGTTACGTTGTGATTACAATTCAATATTATATTCATGTAAGTGCAATTAAATAAGATATAACTTGGGGGGAAGGGGGAGGGAAGAAGGGAGATACATTGTGTAGGTATATTTGTTTAGAATTTGGCAAACATAGATAATTTCTAGCTTCTCCACTAAAAGAGTGAGTTTGGTAATTTTACTACTATTACACCTGCTGAGAATTACTTAGACTTACGTTGTTACAGGCTTATGTCGTTGTATCTGATAAGAATTAAAGGAACCTAAGATGTAGTAACTGCATGCTCTTCAAAGATTCTGAACTTTATGGTCACGTACTTGCCGAATAATTATAGACACGATAATTTTAAGACTCTAGTACCAAAATTAATTTTTTTATCAATTATATCACGACGCTAAGTTATATAGCTTCGTTGATATTGGTCCGACGAGTTGGTGGTACTTTTTTTTTTTGGCAAAATAGAGCAAGGATGACACAAAATTCTTTAATTGAGCCTGAAGTTTGTTTTGGTAATATTCTTAACGTATTTCATCTTGTGTGTTGCAATGCACTGTAATACTCTTTAACGCTTGCATTGCAAACATTACTTAAATTTACCAACATGCTGACTTTTTATGGTTTGAAATACGTACTTCGGAAAATTATCGAAGAAAATTATGCCAGAATGAAGTTAATTCTCTTTGTTACAAACTGATTGAACTCAGAATTTTCTATCTCAACTTTGAAAAATCACTTCTCTTACTTGACATAAACATATCACTGTTCAGGTGACTTTTCGTACACGCGGAAAATTGGTATGTGAAATCAAGGTGTTGTATAGTGCATTTCTTGGTGTTGGCACGTTTATCTGCAATTGTAAGTAGTTTTGAAGTGAATTACTCTGATAATCTGCAGTAGTTTGACCATGTTCTTTGTCACTTACATTGAGTAGGTCCTACTTTAACAGGTGACAAAGTAGGCCTATAACTAAAAATCTAAATTTTCATACTAAAGCGTACAACAAATTACGCTAGGTATATAGGCCTACATTACATACATAACATATACACACATACGTGTTCGCATATACATGTCATATTATTAAACATTAGAAATAGTAAAAGGAACGTGACTAACTAAAGACTGAGGTGAGAAATGGCTTCTTGTTAGTTTTTGTTTTGTCTTTATATTTCATACATATGCAACATGTTCATATCACCTTTTATGACCTCGAGAAATTGTTGCATAACTAAACATGTGACATACACTCACTGTAAATAGATTGATTTCCGAACTATAATCTATTTGTTCATGCATTACAGAAAATTCTACGTGATATCTAACTTAGTGATTTACAGTTCAGCAGTTCTGCAATTTATATCTAGGTACGCTGAATTATCATCTGCAGTCAGTAGCATCGTTCCTATTAAATAAATAAAAAATGATGTTTCATTATGCAGTGATAGTTTTAGTGTGGTAGCATTTTAATTCCGAAAAATGAAGTAAGTGTATTTTCTTGAGAGGAAAGGAGGGCTAGAGAGGGTAGCAAAGACTTTAATAGTTAATTTTTGGTTTTGAACGGAAATTTATCTTTTGAGGCTTCCTCAACACATTTTCGCCATTTCCCAATGATATTTCTGTTCATGTCTGTGAATTGGAGCCTGTCTGTCTGTAATGTAATTTATGTACGCACGCATGTGCACATGTATGCAAAAATTGGAGAGGGTGTTCTTTAATTTCTTGGCTGTTTCACATCTCTGTTGAGTTTCATTTAATTTATATAATCATAGTATAATAACTTCACATAATTATGTGGAATTTTTTGTTCGGTAAAGACTGGCGTCTACACCTGTGGAATAACATTAGCGCGTCTGACCGCGAAACCAGGTGGCCCGCGTTCGATTCCCGGTCGGGGAAAGTTACCTGGTTGAGGTTTTTTCCGGGGTTTTCCCTCAACCCAATATGAGCAAATGCTGGGTAACTTTCGGTGCTGGACCTCTGACTCATTTCACCGGCATTATCACCTTCATCTCATTCAGACGTTAAATAACCTAATATGTTGATAAAGCATCGTAAACTAATCTACTAAAAAAAATAAAGACTGGCATTTGAAAATAAGAATGACATAAATAAATTAAATAAATAATAAATAAAATTTATTAACACTGATGTAGATTACATGGAAGTAATGTTGAAAATATAGACCTTTGATACATCTTCAATCGAAGACAGCACACTGTCGATATAAAATGTATACTTTGAATCTTAGTAACATGCTAGTTTATTATCCTGTAGTCGGCCTGACTCTTCGTTGTTTTCCATAATTTCTCCTGGAAAATGGTGGTGTATTGAGGTACGCTGGTCCTGAAACTTGCCATTGAATTGCATGAGGCTATTTATCTCATTTCATTTACGGTCATTGTTGCAAGAATCTTTTGCTTAGATTTTTCTTTTCTTATTATGGAGTTATAATCCGAAATTAGTATTTTTAAAGACAATGCGTTAAGTTTCTCTGTAATTAGAAAAGAAATGATTAGGGACTTACTCAGAAGAAGTTCAAGCTTAATCTTTTATTTACTGATTAGGCCTAAATATAGACAAAGCATAGTTTTGAAGATTAGGTCAACTGTATCTTCGCTTGCAGGCGAAGGTAAATTTAAACTTCGAAACTTAATTTATATATTAATTGACATGTAAAAAAAAAGTACAACCTAAATCTTTTCTACAGGGTGTAACAAAATAACTGTTCCTAATTTTCTGATGTGATAGAGGATATGAAAATAAAATTTTTTTCTTAATAAAGTAGTGTCCAGAAATGCTTCATATAAAAGACAGAGCTCAACACTCACATTATGGCTGCATTTATGTTTCAGCTGTTGTTGTTACAATGGAAATAATAATTGAGATTAGTTTGTTGTTGTATGTCACAAAATACCGTCTGGGAGTGATACGAATCCTAAAGCTGTGGAGTATCTCCGCAATCAATAGAAGTTTTCTGTAAATATCTGGGTTGGATTTGTTGATAACTATCTAGTGGGGCCATATGTTATGCCTGCGCGATTGAATGAACATGTTTATGGTATTTTTCTTGCGGGAATGCTTTCGGAGCTACTTGAAGAAGATGTTCCGATTAATATTCGGAGAAACATCATCTTTCAACACGACGGTGCATCCGCACAATTTGGCTTAAATTGTCGAAATTGCTTAAATATAAATTTTCCGAATCGTTGGATAGGGAGAGCAGGTCCATTGCTTGGCCGCCACGTTCCCCAGCTATGACTGCAGTTGATTTTTGTGTTTGGGGTCATATTAAATTAATTGTCTATGAAACACCCATCGACAATGCAGAAGACTTAGTTGCTATAATTATTATTGCTTTTGACGATCTTCGTAACCGACCACAGATATTTCGAAGGATTCGTCGTTCAATCATAAGGCGTTATACTTGTATATCAACAATGGCGATCGCAATTTTGAACAGTTCCTATAGTTCGTCAATACCATTTTCTTAATAGCTGGTATTAGATAAAGAAAAGTTACCGTATAATCATAGAAAGTAAGTAAAGTAACTTTTAGAGTTGAGATTCTTTTATTTTTTCCTTCATACAACTATCACTTGAAAACGAAGCATTTCCGGACATTACTTTATTAAGAAAAAAGGTTTAACTTCATGCCCCCTATCATATCAGAAAATTAGGAATAGTTATCCTGTTACACTCTGTATATTAGTGACGGAATGGGGCTGGTTGTGGATGTTATTACTTGTGACATTCGACTCATTGCGACTTTTACTGATGTTTGTTGTACTTGTGCTTTAGCTACTACCTTTAAGAGGAATGCGAAGGCAAAGAAAAAACCTGATAAATGTACGAACATAAACGTGTGACCGCTTTAACCCTCATAATTACATCCACATTGTTAGTCGTTTAATATAAAGTTAAGTTTTATTCATTATTCATTAAATTACGAGATATTTGATTGGAAAGTGAAAATTTATGTGTCTATCATTTAAATTACTGAAAACAGCCAAATCAAACCATGTGACATTCAAGCCTTAGTAGAGGGCCTGTCGTTCTTTTTTCATTACAAAAGAAGGCGTACTTTTGCCTTTCAGGTCTTTACAAATTGTTCAAGGATCTTTCAGGACATTTAAGTTAATAACAAAATAAAACTATTAGTGAACTATTACTTGGAAATAAAATTGAAGTGTAAGAACTGTAACGTCCTATGCGATCTCCGCTACCTTAAAACCGAATCAGTTTTTATGCACAAAATCATAATTATCATCTCGCCAACACCGTATGATTACTACAGTTAGAATGGAATCGCCGATAAGTAAAAATTATTTCGAAATGTAAGTATCGATTCACAGTTACAGATATAGGCCTACTTACTTATTTACTTACTTACTTACTTACTGGCTTTTAAGGAACCCGGAGGTTCATTGCCGCCCTCACATAAGCCCGCCATTGGTCCCTATCCTGAGCAAGATTAATCCAGTTTCTATCATCATATCCCACCTCCCTCAAATCCATTTGAATATTATCTTCCCATCTACGTCTCGGCCTCCCCAAAGGTCTTTTTCCCTCCGGACTCCCAACTAACACTATATGCATTTCTGGATTCGCCCATACTTGCTACATGTCCTGCCCATCTCAAACGTCTAGATTTAATGTTCGTAATTATGTCAGATGAAGAATACAACGCGTGCAGTTCTGTGTTGTGTAACTTTCTCCATTCTCCTGTAACTTCATCCCTCTTAGCCCCAAATATTTTTCTAAGAACCTTATTCTCAAACACCCTTAATCTTTGTTCCTCTCTCAAAGTGAGAGTCCAAGTTTCACAACCATACAGAACAACCGGTAATATAACTGTTTTGTAAATTCTAATTTTCAAATTTTTTGACAGAAGACTAGATGACAAAAGCTTCTCAACCGAATAATAACAGGCATTTCCCATATTTATTCTGCGTTTAATTTCCTCCCGCGTGTCATTTATATTTGTTACTGTTGCTCCAAGATATTTGAATTTTTCCACCTCTTCGAAGGATAAATCTCCAATTTTTATAGTTCCATGTCGTACAATATTCTGGTCACGAGACATAATCGTATACTTAGTCTTTTCGGGATTTACTTCCAACCCTATCGCTTTACTTGCTTCAACTAGAATTTCCGCGTTTTCCCTAATAGTTTGTGGATTTTCTTCTAACATATTCACTTCATCCGCATAGACAAGAAGCTGATGTAACCCGTTCAATTCTAAACTCTCTGTGTTATCCTGAACTTTCCTAATGGCATATTCTAGAGCGAAGTTAAACAGTAAAGGTGATAGTGCATCTCCCTGCTTTAGCCCGCAGTGAATTGGAAAAGCGTCAGATAGAAACTGGCCTATACGGACTCTGCTGTAAGTTTCACTGAGACACATTTTAATTAATCAAACTAGTTTCTTGGGAATACAAATTCAATAAGAATATTATATAAAACTTCTCTCTTAACCGAGTCATACGCCTTTTTGAAATCTATGAATAACTGATGTACTGTACCCTTATACTCCCATTTTTTCTCCATTATCTGTCGAATACAAAAAATCTGATCAGTAGTCGATCTCTTACGCCTAAAACCACACTGATGATCCCCAATAATTTCATCTACATATGGAGTTAATCTTCTCAAAAGGATATTCGACAAAATTTTGTACGACGTCAACAAAAGTGATATTCCTCGAAAGTTACTACAGTTAGTCTTGTTCCCCTTCTTAAAAATAGGTACGATTATGGATTCCTTCCATTGTTCTGGTACAATTTCCTTTTCCCAAATTGCAAGTACAAGTTTATAAATTTCGCTAGATAATGCCCTTCCACCCTCTTGTATTAATTCTGCTGGAATTTGATCAATACCTGGAGACTTGTACTTTTTCAGATTTTCTATCGCAATTTCGACTTCAGAAAGTATGGGTTCCGGTATAAATGGCTCAGCAGTTTGTATTTGAATTTCGTCCCGATCATTTCTATTTGGCCTATGTATATTTAGTAGTTGCCCAAAATAGTTTTTCCATATATATACACAAATATATTACTTAAAAATACTTGCTACAGTTAACTTTAAAGATACTGTTTCATAAATTAAAAAAATGGATTAGAGTGTATAAAACGAGGTCATTTGGTAATTTTGCCCGAGTGTAAAGCAAATTGCCTCACCTGAAAAATGTGTAAATATAAGAATTTGAGAAGATGCGTAATCTCAATTACTATGTAAATGGAACGATAAAGAATATTATGAATGTATGAATTCACATCCTTCACGAAACATAAAAAACTAATAAATTGAAGTTGATAAACTTTCAGCCGTCTGCAGTAGGCCTATACGCAACAGCTAAGACGCACAGTTTTTGTGTTGTGGAGTTCCGTCGCGTTTGCCTAATATAACGTCGTTGTTCCTGCAATAACGCCTATGTGCAAAATATAAAACTTTTCAGTAGGAAGAAAAAACACATTTATTCATTCTGTGGCAGTGGTACATAGAAGACTGTGAATGCTTACATTTTCTAAAGAAAGAAATATGATTACAGGAGATTTTATTATTTGCTGTATCCTTATTTAAGTTATTAATCTGAAAATCGATAAATATAATGTGGACTCAGACTCTCAAGTTGTGTTGTATTTTCCATTGTCTGTTGCGATGGCTTTAAGCTTTCTTAATTATATAACCAAGATATTGAAGTTCAAACGAAATGCGCCAAACATCTCATTCCTTACAGATAGATGACTACATGCAATTTCAATTAAATAAAGGGTCGTTAAAGTCATAGTTTATTTCAAATGTAGCCTACATGTAATGTTATTCAGATCTTTTGGACAATATGAACTTCGACACCGGTATCAAGAATTGAAAAATATCGATCAGAAATGAAATAATGAGGTAGCATTTTCAGGCTTATCATCATCGTCATCATTAGAGCTAGGATTCACTCCTCATAATTGCCATTCTTGTCATTCAGTCCTTTCATTAGTTAGCGCTAAGGGTTTTAATCCTCTTAACCACCACTTACAAAACAGCGGGGGGGGGGGGGTTTAAAAGCTGCATTGTCTAGTCCTTGTGACTTTTCCTGCATTTCGAGTCTTGTCAACCGGGCTTAAAACCTTCTTAACCGGCATCACATCGACTCAACTATACTCGGCGTCATTCTTAATTCATAGACTACTACATATAAATCCTAGCTCTAGACTCATCATTATAGAGGTACAGGCGCTTATCTGGCGGGATAGGGAGCATCTCTTAGTACTTCAATCCCAAAGAAGCTTTTTGTGCACCCGTGATGGAATGAATTGCGTACCGACTATGTGGCCCTGTTAAGCCGGTCCCATCCGTCACACTACGCATTCTTCTCCAGCCATCGATTCCGTGTATACCTTATTTTATTTCAAGGAGTGCAGTTCGGTGGCTCCTTTGAACACCGAACTGCACTCCTTGAAATAAAATAAGGTATACTCATTATATCTCTTGTGGTGATTCATTGATCTATTTATGTACGTATACGTCATATCCTTGCCAGGTAGAAAGAAGAACTTGGAAGGGCTTCGATGTCTCTCATACCGAACTGTGAATCTAGAACTCAGGACCGCTGCCATCTACTAATTCTTGGACAAACTGCGAGAACCATCTATTGTGACGGACGACGGCTTCGGAGAATTGTGGTGACTGTTAGTTGAATATGATGAGGGAAAAACGCTATAACCCCGAGAAAAACCCTGACAATCTTGGTCTTGTCCATTACAAATACCTCCGCCATAGCCGAGATTCGAACTCGGGTCCGCAGTCGTTGTAAGCCAGCGCGCTGCCAGCTGAGTTACCAAAGCGGCATCGTCATCATAATCATCATCATATTAGTTTTTTTTCTGCTTTGTTTCATTCTTCAGATGTGTTCTTTCCGTAGAGTCCTGGTAGATTGGTGCAAGATGAGAAGGGGGACATAATTAAGATTGACACTTAATCTTCTACTATGTTGTCGGCCTGGGTAGCGTAGTCGGTATAGCGCTGGCCTTCTGTGCTCGAGGTTGCGGGTTCGATCCCGGCCCAGGTCGATGGCATTTAAATGTGCTTAAATGCGACAGGTTCATGTCAGTAGATTTACTGGCATGTAAAAGAACTCCTGCGGGACAAAATTCCGACACACCTGCGACGCTGATATAACCTCGGCAGTTGCGAGCATCGTTAAATAAACCATAATTTTTTCTATTATGTTATCAATTTATCCTGTAGGCTTAATGTTTATTATATCCACTTACTGTATACTCCGTATTAGTGGTTTTCAGACTGTTTGGATTCACGACTCTATTGACCTCTATATAAATTCCCGCGGCTCCCCTGTATTAAGAAAAAAATTCACAAACATAATTTTCACATTTGTTTATACCCTCTTAATGAGAATGCTCTGCATTATTGGTTAATCCAAAAAGAAGGTAGGAAAATTATTGCCTTTATATGTGGTCTACAGTTGTTAAGACTGGAAGTCGGAAAGAAAAATAAACTCAGTTAATTCGTTCATAGAGTTCTGCCCGAGGGTAGGTCTTTCGCTGCAAACCCAACATTCTCCAGTCTCATATTTTCTGCCTTCCTCTTAGTCTCCGCATATGATTTAAATATCGTAATGTCGTCTGTTATACGGCCCCAACTCTTCTTCCGTTCGCCATTCCTTCCAGTGCATCCTTCAGTATAGGCAGTTTCTTCTCAGCCAGTGACTCAGCCAGTTATGAATACATTAATTACAGATCATTAGTGCTCAGCTCGTTATCACAGCGCTCGGTTCTAATCCTGTCAGAAAAAAATAAATTTCCATGGCGCCTTCTAACCGAAGACCATGACATTTCGTGGAGTCGCGTCTACCGTTTAAAAAACACGCTAGACTATATTGTACAATTCTGTGTTACCGGCGTAATCTATGGGTAGCAACCAATAGGCCCACTCCAGTTTCCGAGACTGCGCTTGGGCGTGGGTTCGAATCATGCTTGGATTGATTACCTGCTTGGTGTTTGCTAGAGTTTTTCCCAAATGTAAAGCGAATGTGAGGAAATCTCACCTGCTTGGAGTTTTCTAGAATTTTTCCCAAATGTAGAGCGAATGTGAGGAAATCTCATGGCGAATTTTCGGTTCATCTCCCTATCACCATTCCATTGAGTCTAGGTAACAGCGCAGATGATATATTTGTCTTTAAATAATGGATTAAAAGCGATATTATACGATATTTTGCAATATTATACACTTTGTATAGCATTACTGTACTATAAAAACAATGTCAGTCATAATATTGTTAATATTCTTATATATTAGATTGATCTGAATTATTTCAAACGCGTCCTTTGTGGCGATGGAAACGCTGTTTGATAGCTACGAAATTTCCGTGGTTTTTAAATTCGCACCATTTTGTTTAAAGAATCGGCTTTTTTTCTCCAGAGATTGAGATTCAAGTCTCTGTTAGTTTGTGAATTGCTGAGATAGTTTACAGTAGTGGCAAAAAAATCGGACCGACGGAATAATCGAAGTCCTCGAAATGAGTCACTGCGCATGTCACGCCTGCATTCACAAGATAGCGAGTAATCTATTGAAATTGTAGTTTCGACTGCTGAAAGCCATTAGAAAATAAGCTGGTAAAATTCATGTTCTGGTAAAATATCGCTGCAATCGAAAAGTATTGGGAATAAATTTGAATAAGGAAAAAAAAAAGTTTCCTTTCCAGGCAGGATTCGAACCACAAAAGTCTTAGTTACAAATCTCTGGGGTGAACAAGGCTCTGAAATCAGCTACAAGGGGCGGGTCCGGTTTTTTTTGCCACTACTGTACGAAAGTTCTTGCCACAATTCGTGTTGACTTTTTTTTTTAGATTAAATAATTGTCCTCGCGGTAAAAACAGGCTTTTCTTTGCGTGAAGAAGAAACTGAAGTGAAACTACGTACGTATATCTTAGCAAAGACTCGTATGTTACGCTTTCCATACTGAGATGGACATCTTTTGAAGACGATTGGTTTATGTCTTATAAAGTTCCGAATGTCGTCATTGTTATGCCGAAGTTACGAACTAGTCGAATGGAGTTGTTCAGTACTGAGGAACAACACATCACAAGCATAGAGTTCTTCACTGAATGCAAAGTGCGTTTGCTGCTGTTCATGGGACTGTGGATTCACCGCTTCCTCATTCAGTAACCCAAACGACGCGCTAGTGCGTAATCAAATATGACGTTCATGTTAAACAGTAGCAGTGTCACCGCAGCAGCACCGGTGTTGTAGTCACTTCTCTATTAGCGTGTGGTAACCGCAGAGTGCGCAAGGTTGGTCGTGCACAATGAAGGATATGTGTTACGATGAGAGGGATGTTTCTTCCTACTGGAGCTATTGGTCTTTCGAACATTTTATGCAACATGCAGCTGGCGGGTGGCCCGGGGAAGAACGCAAGTAAGTACACACGCGTGGGACTTCAGTGGCAACCGTTGTGGAATAACATTATATTGTGCGGATGAATCTCAAATTTACTTCATTTATATCATTTCTGTTTTGCTTGTGTATGTGTATAAGTGAGTGAAGAAGATTGAAATATAAATCAACTCAGTGAGATAAGGTGGAAAATTTCAAAATAATATGGCCACTGCTACCGTTGCAGTAAAAATTGTTATCGTCTGTGAACACGTTAAGAATTTTAATTGCGATTGTTTGTGCATGGTATCAAATTGCTACGCTCGGAAAACGTAGACCCGTCGTTATATTATTAGTCCTTGAAATAAAAATACATGTTAACAAGATAAAAAAAAAGTGCGTGTTATGTACAGTGTGACAGAGGTTAGTGGTCACGGTCACATAATTTGGGGACGTTAAAATATGGAAAAGCCTAATCTGTTAAGGTGAAGAGGGTTATTTAATCGATTACGTAACGACGATGTATCAACTGATTGGATATATTGCCATGGTGAACTTGGTGATAGTGAGATGTTTCTGAGGAATTGCTGTGAGATTACTTGTCATTCACTTTACAGTTGAGAGAAACTTAGGAAAAAAGAAACACAACCAGGTTATCAGGAAAAACTAGGTTCGAACCCACACCCGAGCGCAGTCTTGGATTATGAATCCTACTCGTTACAGTTCACAATAAACAGGGAACGGGAACGACAACGAGAATGAGAAAAGAAAATTTTTAAAATAAATATTTAAATGTGAGCATTCACAATTAACGAGAAGCTTGCCGGAGCCCGGAAATGGGAATGGAGAGTTGGCCAAGTTTTAACTTTGCCGTTCTAGTTTCCAATCACAGCCTATTAGATTCATTCTGTTGTCATCAAAAAGCTATTTGGTCGTATATTTTGCAGCAAGGAGGCTGTGACAATTTCTTCTTCATCCATAACCTTGTAACTAATCCAGAAATTCAGTCTAATCACTTTCTAGGCCCTATAGGTAGTACTGCATGTAAATGTGACCAGACTACCACGTGAATTGAATTCTTAAATATTCCGTGTCTTAAATTTCGAAGTTGTTAATAACCTGCGTTTATGTTGGTTGGCTTGTACTCTAGAGAGAAAGTCATTGGTCGAGTATAGGCTATACAAATAACATCAGAATGCGTAATATCGACTTTACATATCGTTATTGACATACATATCGATATGCATAGCCGTTTCCGTTCTCGGTTTATTGTGAATAAAAAATCTTCACGTTCACGTTCTTCACTTCTCGTTTTCGTTCTAGTTTTCGTGTCCAGTTTATTGTGGACCAGCCTTAAGGCGTCAGGGGAAGATTTTAAACAAAATGGTATACCAGAAAATGGACTTCAGAGACAACTGAACGTGATGTCATATCTTATCTAAAACATTACTATTTGTGTTACTTATAGCTAATAGTGATGTAGCCTATATTAATTTAGGTCAGTTGATTTTCGAATTAGTATGATCAGAAAATTCTACGAGCCTGACAAATGGGAATTAATTACAAAAATAGTCGAACGTTTTCAGAGGACCTAAAAATGCGTGTGTCTTTGAAATAGGCTAGTAAATTGAGAATTTTACTATTCTTTCCCTATAGATGTGCTAGAATAAAAAAAGGTTAGAATTGAAAAAAGTTTAGAATTAACTAAATATTGTTCTTCATATCAATTTAACTTCTTCGTAAATATAGTAATTAAAGTAGATATTTTTCAGCCTCTTGTTTCTTTGAAATTACACATTTCTAAAAATAATAACAGACAATTCTTAGAATCCTATAATTGTTTGAAACGTTAAAGTGGTTTGTGATTGTATTACTTTGGATGTTTGTAGCTTATGATGCGTAGGAAATAAATTAAAGATTATAATATACGTTGCATTATTAAGAGTTATTTTGTTTGCTATATAGAGGGTGGAAGTGAAATAACCTTACAGATTGAAAGGGACGATAGGGTACACTTAAATGAATGGAGAACCTATATTACGTTTTATGATTAAATGCACGGTTAATTAGAAAATTAAGTTTAAAGTTTCAGCAGTCCGGCAACATCGCCGCTAACACACACTTCTCGTGATACAGATGTAAGAGGTCAACTAACTCGGTGTGTCTCGCTAGATGAGCTGTTCTCTGGCGCTGTGTAGCAACCAACTCCCATCGTTCAGTGGCTTGAAATTAGAGGTTTTTAAAATTAAATTTACACGAAAACAGTTCACACTATTCAAATACGTCAGAGGAATAAATTATTCTTTATTAGTTTTCCTATCGATATGAACAAAAATCACGAACCTACTCGCAATGGTTACCTACCGAATAAGAGGTTGTTAAACATTTGAGAAAAAATTATGAACTTTCCACCAATATGATATTATAGTTTTTGTTACATACAACATGAGATATTCGCTCTGAAAATCTGCAAGGCTATTTCACTTCCACTCTGTATATGTTGCGAGTTACATCTGTCCGCTGCTGCGAAGGAGCAATGATATATTGCGGGTTGTATCGGCGTTCTACCGCTTAAGAAGCAAGATGCGTGTAGAATATTACAGAAATGGTAACTGACATTTCTCCCGAATAGATGTCCACTTCAGCGTTTCACGTTAAAATAAATGTTAGGCTACTCTTCATCATCTATGATAACAATTTTGATTTATATCATTGGCTGTCTTAACATTTTAGGCGTCCGCAATAATGCATGCTAAGTATCTATTTTTTATTGGCGTATCCTATTTTTTATTTGTTACATTTTCGTAAACAGTGTTCTATTGTGCTTTCACTCGAAAATGGTATGAATGGTATACATTTAAATCCGTTTTCATTCTTAATTTTACGCAATTTAATTGGTTATTTGAGAAATCACACAAGTCCATTTGTACCCAAAACGAGTTTATTGTGTTTCTGATATTAATGCATGCATTTGGACCTCTATAGGAGAAAGTAACTTGTCCGTCTTGTTTTAAGTGATGATGCCATGACAGTATTTCCCTGAAGAGGGTGAAATCAAAAGATTTTACGAAGATATATTTTCTTGGCCTAGTCTTAACAAGAGATGACGCACCTGAGGAGCTGTAATGTGGGACTTCAATAAGATAT
Organism: Periplaneta americana; assembly: GCF_040183065.1. Taxonomy (NCBI): domain Eukaryota; kingdom Metazoa; phylum Arthropoda; class Insecta; order Blattodea; family Blattidae; genus Periplaneta; species Periplaneta americana. The sequence continues at coordinate 95,312,480 of NC_091120.1, read as the reverse complement.
CAGAATTTTGACTTTCAAACGTTTTAGAATTTGTCTTCTCATATTTAATATGAAGGACAAAGTACATTATGTACTAAATTTATACTTAAATAACTTTTGTTCTCATTAACTTACATACAAAATAAATACAAACTATTATAACTTTTACTGCAAATGTATTTCATGTAGACTATTTGAGAAACAACACATGTCCACAAACATTAGGACAACCTGGCGCTCTCAAATATAATTAAAGGTTACTTTCAAGTACTTATAAATACTGCAATTAAAATGAAAAATTTATCCTAAAAAGGTAAGGATATACATTCAATGTTTATAAACTGCAGACAGTTTTTTTTTCGCAATTTTCTCAAAATTTATAGGTAAGGGCATGTGTAGCTTCTCAAATAACCGATTCAATTGTCTTACTGAAGCAAGCCTAACGTTATTTAAAGGATGAGTGATATGGAGACGTAGCCAACTGTTGTCATTGAAAATCTTCTGCTTTTGCTGCAGGCATGTACGAGTAATTATGTAGCATGCAAAAGAATGTTAAATACTGTGGACTAAGTGGCAACTCTTACGCGACTTTTTATTCGTCTAACAGCTACTTGCATTAATAAGTGTTTAATTTATGTAGATGTTTTTAGGCTCCATGGTTTCTTTCCCTAGAAGATTTTCAATGTGATTGTCGACAGTTAATGCTTTATACTAACGTTTTTTTTTAATCAGTGTTTGGTATTGTTCGATATTGTATTTGCTATTGTTGAAATCATAATAATTAGAGTTATATTTTAGTAAATTATTTTCCATATAGAATACAACTGTTTCAGTGTCACAGTAACTTCTAATCGCTCCCAAAATGCATTTTTTAAAAATATAGAAATGAAATTTTATAAATATCACAGTACTTTCTTTTTTTTTAGTTGGTTATTTAACGACGCTGTATTAACTACTAGCTTATTTAGCGTTGCTGGGATTGGTGATAGCGAGATGAGGATTCGCCATAGATTACCTGACAATAGCCTTACGGTTGGGAAAATCCTCTTAAAAACCCAACCAGTTAATCAACCCAAGTGGGAATCGAATCTGGGGCAACCCCGGATCGGCAGACAAGCGCCTTAGTCTACTGAGCTACCCCGGTGGCTATTACTTTCTTTCTACTCCATATAATGAAGAAAAGTGATGCAAACTTATTTGAAGAGGAACAAATGTGGTCCGACTTTATTAATTTGTGAACATTAGATAACACAACAAATTCAAACCCTGGTTGTTTTTTTAAATACTTTTCCAGCTTATCGATACGCTTCTGCCTCATAACAAGTCAATCGTTACAAATATTTTGCCTTCAAAGCTTTTCATGAACCTGTTCAAACAGATGATAGTCGCATGGGGATAAATTCAAGCTATATGGAGAATCTGACCACTTCCCAGTCTAGTTCATAAGTGTAGCTTGTTTGATAGTTACACAACGAGAAAGAGTGTTGTCATGGTGGATGATGCCATTAAGCAATTTTCCACGTCTTTTTAACGTTGGGGGTTTTTCGAAGTAGTGGGCCTGGGTGGCTCAGCCGGTAAAGTACTGGCGTTCTGTGCCCGAGGTTGCGGGTTCGATTCCGGTCCAGGTCGATGGTATTTAAATGTGCTTAAATGCGACAGGCTCATCTCAGTAGATTTATTGGCATGTAAAACTTCTGCGGGGCAAAATTCCGACACACCTGCGTCGGCAGTTGCGAGCGTCGTTAAATAAAATATACTGTAATTGAAATTTAAAAGAAATTTGAAGTGATTAATTGAAAATACATGTAGGCCTGTAGTATGTTGCTTTCATTATTTGCTGATCTGAAATAAAATCGATTGATATCGATCCTTATACGTCCCAAAAAAGTGCTCATTACATTTTTCTCATGATGTCACTTTCACTCTTTTTGGTGGTGATGGTGAATCTGAATGTATTGTATAGCCATGTCTCACGGTTGTCACACAATTCTATCCAGGAATTCGTGACCCTCTTGGTTCTATCGCTAGAGATGTTGGGGGCAAGTTGAACTCGTCTTACTGTTTTCTTCAGTAAAATTTATGGACACCCATGTTGACATTGTGGAATAACTTCTTACATGCTACCAACGCTGATATTTACTTTCCTGGCCAATAACAGCTACACATTCGTCGGTTTTCCCGAATAACTTCTTCCAGGAGTTGATATTTTATTCGTTGAGAGAAGTCGCGAGACATACATGGCATGCTAGGATCTATAGTACCTCCACTTTAAATGCTATACACCACTCGAAGACTACCGAACGAGACAAATATTTTCCTGAAACTGTGCTGCAACTGTTTTTTTTTATATACATTTCATCACTACCGGCTCCTTCCACACCGAGAAACTTGATAATTCGCTTTGCTACAGTATTCGACATATAAATATCTACACGTTTGTTTTTTCATGTTAATTGTTGATAGAAACAAGGCGAGTAATGAAAAAATATAAAACTTTTATAAAGACAAAATCTAAATATAATTATTACGAGTAGGCTAAATATTATTTTAATCCAAGGAAAAAACCAAGTCCTTACCAAATTTGAACTACCCAGGTAAATACGTACATGCATGCAGAAAATAAACAAATCAGTAAAGCAACTTCATTATATTTCGAATATAATTTGATCTACAAATAGTGCAGTCATATAACACATAATAGCAGTTTATAGTGCCAGTTATTTTATTTAATGTTAGCAGGAATTCAAAATATCGTTGAATTTATGATTAGGCCACTTGAAACGGAAATGGAACTGACGATGTAGAAATGATTTTGAAAATGAATTGACCGTGCCTCTGAGTGAAAGTAGATGATAAAGATAGTTATTATTATTATTATTATTATTATTATTATTATTACTAATATTATTATTAATCATTCTAACTACAAGAGCGTTACCAACATCGCTCAAATATTGGACATTATCCTTCCTCATTTTCATGGGAGAAAACTAATCTAATCTGTCCCGCTGAGTTAACTTTCTGAGAAATGCATTTTAGACCTATCTATCTGGCAAACTTGCGGGAGTGGTAATGAGATAATTATGGGTATCTAGTGCATTGATTGCAAGGATTGCATGATGTCCGTCCACAATAAATTTCAACTTAGACCGTCTGAGGTTTGAAACGGTCTCTCCTAACTGGAAAGCCTAGGTAGCTATTAGTCATTCGATTGACGGTGTCGTAAGAATATGCATATGTACGTAGGATGTGTGTGTTCATATTATATATATTATATACAGGGTGAGTCAAGAGGAGAGGTACATGTTGTGAGGGATGATAATATTGGTGATTCTGAACAAAAACTTTTATATGAACATATGCCATGTTCTTAACAGTATCTGACATACAGCTGTTTGAAAATCACGGGCGTCAGTCTCATGTCCAACAAAAAAGCTTATATGAACATAAATGTCCTGTTCTTAACAGTATCTGACATATAGCTGTTTGAAAATCACGGGCGTCAGTCTCGTGTCCATCAGCATTACATGCGAACGCAACCAAAACAACATTAGGTTGTAGTAGGATCAATGAAACGTATCCTGGGCGTTGGCTCGGTCGCGATGGAGTCATTTCTTGACCAATGAGGTCACCCGACATTACTACATTGGATTACTGTGCGTGGAGTTGGCTTAAGAGTGAAGTCTACAAGCGCAAAGTGGAAACTTATCGCTCGCATTTTACATGCTTTTGCTTAAGTAAAGGAATTTCCGAATCAGCTCAGATGAGTAACAAAGCAACTGTTTACAAGAGCTGCAAAGTGCATTGAAGTTGACTGTGGACTTTTTGAACATGTTCTGTAAAGAAAAGTACACAAACAACATAAGATAACAATGTTTTAATTGACTATCACCTGCACTTTTCCCGTTTTTCCTTGTTTCCATTAGTTTTCTCCGAAACCGTTAAGAACAGGATATATGTTCATATAAACTTTTTTGTTCAGAATCACCAATATTATCACTCCTCAAACCATGTACCTTTCCTCCTGACTCACCCTGTGTATACACACACTTAGATGGGATTAGAAACTGACGCATCAACTCATATTGGCATAAATTTAGAACCTATTTGTTAAAATTTAATAAACATAACTAGGATATAGGGTGTTCTATATCCTTACATTTTTCTCTTGTTCTCACGGGTATCAAGGCATAATTTTAATATAAGAAGTTAGTTATTCAAGAGCTTAACTCTCCTTCCCATTTAGTTCTGTCTCCGGAAAACAAAGACAGTTTCTCCAGCAGTGGCTAGATTGTAGTGAAGTAACATGTTGGGAATCGAGATACTTTGGATTTCTTCTGAAATATACAAGAATAATTAGGTTACCGAAACACGTAAACAGCGTCGAGCATCCTGCCGACAAACATTGGGGGATCTGGCTACCTGCATTTTTCCATGCACTTAACGCTCACTTTGACTCATTGTGCTTCCTATAAAATGTGATTCTGGAGGCATTGGTGAATCCGATGCTGACAGGCGGGGCACCCTGTTTAAACCGTGACATTACCAAGTCCCAGTGTCAGACGACTACCTGATAAACCCCAGGGACCCGGAGTACCAAGCCGTTAAATCCTCTATCAGTATCGCAAATCCGTACTACACAATACTTCACAACGATTTCTTTTCACGGCAGGGGGGTGGTGGAGAGTTTTGATGGTATGAAAGAGGGAAACGAGAGTACTCCAACAAAAGACCTCTGCAACGCATAGGCTACTTCGTTCACTACAAATTCCATCACGGCCAGGCTGGAGATCGAGCCCAGGATGCCCGGATGGAAGACCAGCGCGCTAGGGGTACGGGTACTTCATGGAGTCGTAGCTTTTATTACAGAGGAACCTTTACGTCTAGTTAGGAAAGTGATCTCTTCTGAGCAAGAGCAAGTATCGACATGAAGAGAGTAACTTTTGAACATTTCATATAGAGGATTACAAACACTTATCTCCTCCCCTCGCTATTTACCCCATTTGAAGATACGTTTTTTTACTGTACTTTCAGGTTTGGTTTCATCTTTTTCTCCATTTCACGTCACACATTTCTCTTAGTACCATTGTTATGAGAACATCGATTTCTCATCTTCAATTTACTTTTGAATGCGCCATTAATCTCTAGATTTTCATTTTATGCGGTGGCTTCCAGTTACCTCGTACCAGTATAACAGGTACATTATAATCAGTAGTCCATGTTTTTCTTGCTAGTGCGCCATCTTCACTTCAGTGTCACGTTTTAACTTTTTTGTAGGTCATGGTTCGTTTCAATATATCAATGGCTGAGAAGCGATACCTGGTGTCTGTAAATTTGAAGGTGAAAAAAAAAAGTTTTAAAAATAAATTTTTCTCTGAATAGACAAATCTTTTGTGTTTCTGCTTTGCAAGAATAATGTTAATAATAATAATAATAATAATAATAATGTAGTTAATTTAAATAATACTTAATGTAGTTAAACTAAATGACCATTTTTGTAGCTAACGAGGTATCACTTCTTAACTATCATATGCAGAAATTGTTCATGCAGTCTGGGGAATAGTTTGAATAGGTTTCACGATGTACAACTATCGTGCCGTTTTAGGTTGTTCTTCTTTTGTAAACCATGGGAATAGTCTCAGAATTCCGTGATAGAAGTGACACGTTTGTTACTGATTATTTACGAGTCTGATATTAATTAATTCATTCATAGTGTTCTGCGTAAGGACAGGTTTTTCACTGCAAACCCAGCATTCTTCGGTCTTTCCTATTTTCTGCCTTCCTCTTTGTCTCCTCATATGATCCATATATCTTAATGTCGTCTATCATCTGATATCTTCTGCCCCGAACTCTTGTCCCGTTCACCATTCCTTCCAGTGCATCCTTCAGTAGATAGTTTCTTCTCAACCAGCGACCCAACCAATTCCTTTTCCTCTTTCTGATCAGTTTCAGCATCATTCTTTCTTCATCCGCTCTTTCCAAAACAGCTTCGTTTGTTATTCTGTTCATTTCACACGCTCCATCCTTCTTCATATCCACATCCAAAATGCTTCTAGTCGCTCCTCTTCACTTCGTCGTAATGTCCATGTTTCTGCCCCCACACAATGCTACACTCCACACAAAGCACTTCACTAGTCTCTTCCTTAGTCCTTTCTCCAGAGGTCCGCAGAAGTACACTACTGAAAATAGTAGATCGAAGTGAAACAGCCATTCCTTTAGGCTTAACGTCGAATTCAGTATTATGCATGGAGCCTGGTACGTTGTAGTATGAATTATTGCTTTTATTTTATGATCGTTGTGCTGTGTCATCATTACAAACTTTTTAGGGTTTGTGATTACTTGTAATGCTCTAAGTGTTTAATCTTCAAGTCAGGGTGGTAATAAACTTTGAAGTGACATTTTATTGAGAAACAGTGTGGCTCTTCTTGTGAGAAGATGTTAATCCACAAACTACTTGAGCATGGAAAGAATCCTATTATTCGTATTGCGAAACAGTCATGTCGTCTCAATAGCAACTCGTTGAAAATAGGCGCGCAAGGTAAACGAAACATGTTTATTTTTATAACATAGTTCTGCAACATGGAAATGACGCCTTTTGACCTTCGAAATATCGTACAAGATTACATGAGCAAGCGCGATACACGATAAACCGAAGTTCCTCGAAAACTATTCTCGAAAAAGTGTATCCGTTAATAGAGCAGAGTTAGAAACGAGGAGCTAACAAGCGAGTGTACCTACGTCAGGTTTGTGTATTTAACTTCCCGTAAAATATGACGGCTCGTAAATCTGGTTAAAATACTTTCATTCATGTTGAGTCCAAACTCTTGTGGAAGTTGTGTATCAAATCCTAGGACTTATAGCTTACAATTAGACATTTATTTTATGAAACGAACATCCATTGATTTACGTACGAATATAGGTTATCCATAGTTCATTTTACTGTTCTTTAATCAGTTGATTTTTTTTTATAAAAATACTGTATACCATTGTTGAAATGTAATTGGGGAATTCTGGTTGTTGGATTCCTACCATTTAGAAGAACATTCTTATCCAAATGGTCAATGACCGACTTTTCACGTCAGAGACTGATGTTTCACGTGCAATTTGTGGTGGTTAATAACTGTGTCTCCTGTTTCTCATCGTGCTAAAATGAATATTATTTTTTACAAACTGCTCCCCGCCCTATCGAGGGTAGCCCTTACGGACTTAGTATACTCTGAACAAAATATACATATGTAAACATAATTTTGAAGCACGATGTATTATTTAAAGAGACAAATTGTGCATAACTGAAGTTACTATTAATGTAACCAGATAATACGACGTAGCTGTGTTGGATGGAGTCTTATATCAGTCGTGAATCTGATATAAATGACAGTAAATTTGGCAGAGTAAAGGAACATGTATCATCAAAAAAACTTTATAAATTAAAACATATGTCTTTACATAGTAATGAATAATAATAAAAAGAAACAAAGAAAAAAGTATGAAAGATTACCTTTGCATTAATGAGGCACCATGTTATTAATTACTGCATTTTCTTAGGACGCGACAATCATGATGCGAATTGGGTCTTTCGATAGAGCTATAGACTATAGATTAGATTAGTTGGATTTCAGATTATAAAATTTCTATAATAACTTCCAACACATTTTTGGATTTAAATTAGTCTCCTACAAGATACAGTACCGGTTGTCGGAGAGTGGTGCTGACCATATAACCTTCCCCTGCCGAGGTGCAGAAAGCATGGGAACTACCACAGAACTTCTTGTTCGCTTGAATACAGACGCCCCTCTTTAACAAAATCTTAAATTAAAATATTTTTATGCTACAAGGAATTATGGAGAATTCCTGAAATTTAATACCTGAGAACCTCTCTTTTCAAAACACTAGGAAAACCATATTGTCCCTCATAACATTGATTATTTCTAGTGTCTTTTAGTTCAACATAATTTACGAGTTACACGTGTGTTCATGAGCTAAAATCATCCATTTTTATTTTCTTCTGGGAGTTTGTGTCTCATTTCCACTGTTCTTCGAACGAGATTTGTAGTTCTCGAATGTATAAGCCATGAATCTTCATAAATCAGTAAGTAGATCTGAAGAGATTATATATATATATATACACACACACACACACACACAGACACACACACACACATATATACGAGAAGAAAATTTATTTTTAAATACTGTTCTATTTGATTTGATAAAATAATGTTTTTGTATAGACCTACGCTGCTGAAGGTGTTATTTATTTATTTATGTATTTATTTATTTATTTATTTATTTACTCTGGTGGAGTTAAGACCATCAGGCCTTCTCTTCCACACTACCAGCAATGCAATACGACTACATTACTGCAATAACGAGTGACTGAATGAATATGACATAAAAAAAACTGAACGTACAAGTAGAAATTAAAAATAATATAAATTTATTCTAACATATTAAATGATGCAAAAAAGAAAAAAAAAACAAAAAGTAAAAACATATACAATAAATACAGACACAAAATAACAGTGACATTCAGCATCATTGTTATTAACCAAGGGACAATAAGCTGTTCTAGTGTCCTGGATCAGAGACAAGAGACAGGGTTAATCTAACAAAACGAAATTATTGTCACTTCGGCATAAATGTAGCAGCTTCTCAGAAACGGATTTCGTGAGATGAAACATACTTTTCTAGTTAATTTTAAACTGTAACAGTGTCCGGCAATCCCTGACGTCACTAGGTAACGAATTCCAGAGGCGAGACAATGATACAGTATACGAGGATGAGTATAGGGAAGTTCTGTGACGAGGAATAGAAAGGAGAGATTGTTGCTGATTTCGTGAAGTAGTTAGGAACTGAAAGCGTGAAGACAAGTAGGCCTAATTTGAACAAGAGTTACGTAAAATTTTGTATAGAAGTAAAAGAGGGTGTATGATTCTCCGTTCCTTTAGACGAGTCTACGAGAGCAGCTCAAGAGATGGTGTTAGATGGTCAAATTTCCGAATATTACAGATGAATCTTATACATACTTTATGAACACGTTGCAATCTCTCATTTAAGTTAGAACTTAAGTTTCTTAACAAGGAATCACAGTAATCGAAATGGGGCATCATGAAAGTCTGTATAAGATTCTTTTTTTTAATGTAGGCCTAAGTGGTAGGAAGTGTTTTACGTGCTGCAAAGGGTAGAGCAGCGACAATATTTTCTTGCATGTATGGGCCTAACTTGAGTATTCTAGTTAAGATCGTAATCCATAAATATTCCAAGATTTTTTACTGTTTTACTATATTCAATAATTGTACAATTAAGCATGATGCTAGACAAATTCTTGCAGTCTACATTACTAAGAAGACGATGATAACCCATCACTATTAACTGAGATTTATCTGGGTTCAGCCTCAATCCAGATTTCGCTCCTTTGAAAAATAGTGACCAAGATCAGCAGCACAGAAAGAATTCTGCAAATACTTGTGCTTTTGCTACTGTTACTTCTGCGACTATGGCCACGACTACCAATACTATCATTAAGAATCTATTATGATATTGTTTAATTAAAATTGTTGAAAAATCATTGCAATTATTTATGAGAACGTATGATTGTTGTCTCCTACACTCCAAGTTTGAATTCTGAGTACCTTCTTAACTGTTTCAGCAAAACAAATTATTATTTGTAAATGTTTTCTATACTTCGTCAGATAAGATATTAGGCCTACATTGAAACAACTCTTTTTAAAGACCTCTCGCGTTCACACTTACAAATTTGGTAAAAATGTGTACGCATCTTGAAGGCATCGGTATACATTCTTCAGTAACAAGAGACAGAGTTCTCATGCTTTCTATCTCTAAGCTTGGGAGTTCAACGTAGTGGGTGGTAAAGATCACGGACTGGCACCAGAGTAAGGACATCGTTTATCCTTTCGTAGGAAGCATTGTGATCTTGGAGGCTTTCTGAAAATTATTACCTCCTCTCGCACTCTATAGTCCCTCCCTGCTGAGCTTTCTCGTCTTTGGATTAATACCGTAGAGACGTAAATATGTCAAAATCGATTTCTTGTACTAGTAAACGTTTGCTCCCTTTTTGTAAGCCTCCTTCTCTCTCTCTCTCTGTTATGAATCGTATATTACAGCGTACTGTTATGCACCTTATAAGATAATTGACTAGTCATGAACTCATGAGAGTACAGAAGAAAGGAAGCGAATGTTGAGGGTGACCAAGTTCCATTCCGGACTATAGAGCGAGAGGTAATAGGAAAGGTATATTATTGCCAGTTGGTTTGTGCAATGGAACAAAATAATATACAGTATACCCTAGCCCTAGATCATATACAGAGGTGTGAAAATTATTAGAATAATCTTAATTTTAAAGGTTTTTTAATAGTTCCTTCACAAATATTAATTGAATTGATGAACATTGGTATATATTACTATACTGATGTAGGATATATTTACTACTAACAGTGCCGGAAAGCAGTGTTGTACATTGGTATTTTTCTTATTTTACAATTGTTATGGGAATTCAGAAATTATTATATTATGTTGGCGGAATTGGAAACATAAAAAATTATATGCACAAAACAGATGTATACGTTGATTTGAACCTTCACAACAATGTAAACGCAAAGAACAATTTGTTTAAAGCATTTCTTAATTAATTTTTTATGTTTCCAATTCCACCAACATAATATAATAATTTCTGAATTCCCATAACAATTGTAAAATAAGAAAAATACCAATGTACGACATTGCTTTCCGGCATTGTTAGTAGTAAATATATCCTACATCAGTATAGTAATATTATATATCAATATTCATCAATTCAATGAATATTTGTGAAAGAACTATTAAAAAACCTTTAAAATTAAGATTATTCTAATAATTTTCACACCTCTGTATATTCCCATATTGCTCGGCCTTATATATAGACTTTGACGGTAACAACTTTTGTCAGGTTTACTATGCTGCTATCTAGTTGTTACATAAGGAGTCACGTCATGACTCCTATTTGAATTGCATTAACGACTGTACTGCCATCTCGTGTTCGTTTAGGGCGGACGGGTGGCGATCCTAGCGGTTGTTCTCTTCAATGTGCTACCGATTTTAACATAGGAATGATCAATCTGTTATTTATAATGATCTAGGAGTATACTGTCGATTATTCGTTCGTGGTTTATCCTATTTGCGGATTACCCGTGCATGGCTTACGCTCGAAAATAATTTATTACTTATTAATAGAAGACAAGAATTCATGAAACAATTATACTGGACTTCAAATTAAAACGGTAAATTGTGATCTAAGCTGAACTAACTAAATGAATAGAAGCAGAAAAGTATCAAACACCATTCCAAACATAAATTATGTAAGTAGCTACTATAAACAACAAATTTACTTTCGTTTTCTACAATCGTAAATTTTATTGTAAATTAATTTTAATCTTGTGTGTAAAATGATAAACACCTACGCTGTGTATTACAGTAAATATGAAGTTAAATATAGTATTTGCTCACCAAATAGGCCTATACCGGGTGCAACTGAACTCTGGTAGACCCCAAATATATTTTACAATTATGCTACCATTTACATGACACTTGGGAAAGTGTTTAAGTGATATAAAATACACAAACATTTCAAGTGTTATTTAAATGCCAAATTACCCTAACTTTCTTATTTCAAATGTAACATTCTGTATATTAGTACATATTTTTGCTCCTCTCTAAATTCTGAATCCAAAGATGTATAACATGTCCAGATTTGAAGTGAAAGTCTTTTGTTTAATTCCGCAAACTGCAATACTCGTTGCTATGGAATGACATTAAAACAAAATACATAGATTTTGATTATTGATTTATTGATACTTGAGTTCTTTACAAAGAACGGAAACATTTCAACACACTAATCCTGATAATCCAAAACGTCATGTGTGTGCTCAAAATGTCCGTATATGCCAAAATATCCGTTTCTGTTTCTTCAGAAATAACGAAATGTTGTCTTTTATTATTATTATCCATACGAAATTTCTGTTCGACTCTGTGAAAATAATTTTTCGCTGGGTGATGGCGATCAGGATGCCTTTCAGCTTACAAAACACAAGCTGCGCGTGCATTTCTTCTGCATTCACCAAATAATATTAATCACATATCGACCTGTTCAGAACGGGTATTATAATAATAACGTTCCATTTTCACCGCTGATTTATAATAGCTAAATATTTATAACAATTTGTCCACAACAACGTCGGACATGTAAACAAACTTTCGTTTGTTTCCAGCTACAATCTTCCATATTTTTATTTATTTATTTATTTTTAAATAATAATGGATAATAATAAATAGCAACGAATATTGCTGTTGTTGTATTAAGCAAAAGACTATCACTTCAAATCTGGACATGTTATACACCTTTGGATTCCGAATTTAGATAGGAGCAAAAATATGTACTTATATACAGAATGTTACATTTGAAATAAGAACGTTAGAGTGATTTGCTATTTAAATAACACTTGCAAGTGCTTGTGTATTTTATATCATTTTAACATTTCCCCAAGAGTCACGTAAATGGTAGCATAACTGCAAAATATATTTGTAGTCTACCAGAACCCAGTTACACCCGGTATAGTAAATGGTACGTAAAAACTAATAAACTTTCGTGTTATCCAGTTTTTCGCATTATCAGGGTGCTTCTTCGCGGTCATTAGCCCTGATAATCGAGAGTATACTATATATGGGATGGTAGGGACAAGTTTGGTAATACATTGTAATTAGTAAAGAATCAAGATACTGTGCGACTTCTCTCCATGATAACTTGTTTTAGTATCTTATTGTGTCACTGGCCTATTAGTATGATTTACATTATAATTAAACTGCACATGAAAATGATTAAAAAGGAATTGTGTCTAACAAAATATTAGATCTTGCATACTATTTTTTATCTTTAAATAAGGATATATTGGAATTTGTTTCTAACTTTTTTTATTAATTTATGTTTTTTATATTCACAACACATCCTGTAAATTGGTAGGTTTTAAACGTTTTGTTTAACTAACTTAACTAACATTGGCCAATATTAAGTCATTGAAACCAAATTATGGTTATTTTGTGAAACTGTCTGAAGATCAAACAAAAGAAAATAAAGTACAGTTTTAGAAGCGGAACGTAAAGCAATCTGTAACAAATCTTCAAGTTTATTTCTCAGTGCTGAATTCACAATATTATCATGTGCTTCGCACCATATCACAACTCCTCATAGTCTGGATAATGCATAGGCTAATACAAATTAATAGTAGGCCTACCTACCTTTCGCGACTAAGTCTGGAAACGACTCGCGATAAAGAAGCAGCATTCGAGTGATTTTTGTATAAAACATAATGTTCATCTTGCATTAGCTCAGTGCTTTCAGCCGCTGTGTTATATCCGCTGTAGTAGCCTTCTCTTGTCTGTATTTCAGTAGGCCTACGCAATAGCATTGTTCATTCTAGAACCAGCAGAAATCTAAGAACTCTGAGTTCAGTGGCAAAAGCAAAAGTTTCGTCTAAGAGATCAACATTAAGTTTTTATTCTGTGTTGTTTTCATATATTTTGTGGTAGAAATGTATTGTAACATGAGCTTAGATAATTTCTGGGTTTTGTAAGAAGGAATGTATGACTAGGCTAATTAAATATGCAATAATTCAAATCATTCAAGTATGAAAGGAAATGAGGATTTTTGCAAGCTAATTACTATTACTACTATCCTTCTTCTTCATTCCCACTATCATTATCACAGCCATCATTGCTTTCATCATGTCATCAACAGCAGAAGTAACAATAAAATTCAGTAATTCTCACTTTGTTCTATTTATTTGTACTGTCCGATTGACTTCTGTGTGTTTGTTTGTTAAAATTTGTTGTCTGCATAATAGAGATAAAATCAGCTCGGGTTTCACTAAATAATATCATTAATCATAAAGAAACGAGCTCATAATTTATTACTTTAGATAAGCACTCTCGGTCTGCAAATGCTTGAATGTAAACGTTTGCCTCGTACCCAGATTATTTTGCCTGTTTTCAAGAGAAAATATTCATAGTCGTTAATTTGCATGGAGTTTCTCTCACAAATTAGTTCTCACTTTACATTGTTTTTAGTTATTTGTTTACTGTGCTTTCAGATACGCCACTTAGCTTCGATTGCACTATAATGTTGTATTGTGAAATGAAATTAGAAGGGCCCACAAGTAGCAAGCTTTATTGTTTATTAGTAAAGCATTCGGAGTACTAAAACTGATAAATCCACTGCGAAAATAAGTGCACTGATAATGAATTCATTTAGATTCCAAGAAGTATTTCTGTCGTAACTTAATATAGGCCTACAAATTTCAGCCACCTATTTATTTTTACATATTCGCTAAGTGATAGAGATTGTGCTTATATTACCTTAGAAGTATGGTATAAACTAGTTGTTTTTCACAACATTAAGGTTTAATCTGATTGTTTTACCTTCTTGTTTACGTGAAATGGTTATTTGAAATCGATGGTATAATATATTGTTTGTGGAATTATATGGAATTTTGGAAGAAACGTCCTTCATGACTTACACTATACAGTCAGTTGCGTCGAGAAAAATTATGAGCAATATATGTCAGGAGAAATGGATTTGAACTTCGTCGTGTAGAATATTCACCGTACACATTAAGAAAGCACATCATTTCAGTTGGCAAAACGACAAAATAGAACCATATAAATTCTTAAGCGGACAGTATTTCGGGAATTTGTTTGATACAGAATTGTGTGAAAATACTTAAGAATATGTCTATTTTATTCAAGTAAGGTTGTTTCGATTTACTCAATTATTTCATAACGTTATACTTGGTGTGACCTTCCTTATTTTCTTCACCTTGTAGAGAAATCTTAAAAGTATTTATTTCAGTCACTGACTTCACAGCATATGTTTAAGGTGCTACACCTTTACATTACATATTTAAGTGTATGAACGTTTTCGTTGATCTACGCCAACATCATCAGATACGAAGTACATTTCAGCAATATCAGTGCTCTCTACATAATATCTACAAATACAAAACATACTTAGTGGCATGCAAAATGAGACATATTAAAAACCAACATTGCTGTGATACACATTGACATTCTATATGACTGCCTTAATTGTCACTTACTTAAAATACAATATAGACTTCTCTGAAAATTAAAAATGAATTGCAAAATATTGTAGAGAAATGTTCTGTAACAACTCACTGTACGGGGTTCAAATATGACCTGCACTATATTATTTTATTCGTGAATGACACAAAACATTCAAACTCTGTTTATTTTTCAGAATAGTCTCCCAGCTTATCGATCCGCCTCTACCATTGATTAGGAAACTTCTTTATTCCTACTTGCAAGAACATCTTTGGTTGATTGTGCAGCCATATCCGCCATTCTTTCATAACCAGGTTACTCACAGCAAACGTTATGACTCCTAAGCCTTTGTGGAGCAGACCGAACAGATTATAATTATTGTACAATGATAAATCTGTGTAATGTGGAGGATGTGACAGTATTTATAGCTAAGTTCAGTTAGGATATCTTGTTATTGTTGGATAATGACGATAGACATTGTCATGAATGAGAATGTGCTGTTGAGCGCTACCGATTCCTTCAGCGCTGAGAAACTAGATGGTATTTTTCTGTGCAACAGCATTTGGCATAAATATCATGCATGTATGTTTTTTTCTGCAATATTGTTAACAAACACAAGACGGGTACTGGAAAAACAAAAATCAGAACTACAGTGGGATTTAATTGACTATTACACGATTAGAAAAAAAGTAGGCTATATAAATATTAGAAGAAAAAGTACTCTAATACAATAAAATATTCATTGACTTACTAAAATACTAAACTCTTGAAAAAGTATTATTGTACCATCTCATCGTTACAAATATTCCGCTAGATGGCAGTAGTGTTTATTTTATTTTATTGAGTTATTTTACGACGCTGTATCAGCATCTAGGTTATTTAGCGTCTGAATGATATGAAGGTGATAATGCCGGTGAAATGAGTCCGGGGTCCAACACCGAAAGTTACCCAGCATTTGCTCGTATTGGGTTGAGGGAAAACCCCGGAAAAAACCTCAACCAGCTAACTTGCCCCGACCGGGATTCGAACCTGGTTTCGCGGCCAGACGCGCTGACCGTTACTCCACAGGTGTGGACAGTAGTGTTTATGATCGACTCTTCTCTTGTTACAGTTGTGCCAACTATACAATCTTCAATCTTCATTGAACTCTATGGACGATTACTAGTCTTTGTTGATTCAGTTTCATTTTAATTAAAACAGTTGCATTCTACTTCAATTATAAATATAATGTTAAACAATTTCTGATACCTGACTATCCATAATCTCTTACACAGAAGCCATAACATAACCTAAATAATATAAACGAGATAAATGAAAGAAAAGTTTTATTAAAATTAAGGATTAAATAAACGTTAATCATTTTAAGAGATACAATTATTGAAAGTATAGTGTTGGCAAACAAAGAAACAAATGCTAGGGAGGTGATAAAACAAATACTAGAGAGGTGATAGAAATTGTAGAATAAGCAGCTATGATTGGTTGAAACACGTCGTTCCGTACCTTTTTATTGGTAAAAAATAGTATGACGTAGTAAAAGCAGTGTTTAAGCAACAGTCGCATTTGTCTCATTTTGCTATTCGACTTCTAAAAATGCAACAAACTTTCAATGTAAGTGTGGAAAAATGTGATTACCACATTGGACTTCAGAAACGAAGATGGTAATGAAGAAAATGAAATCAGAGATGTGCATGAAGTAATCCAAATTTAAATTAAATGCTAATGGAATGAGCAATGTTCAAAAACATATTGAGTAATATATGTTCAGGAATGGATTTCAAAGAGTTGGTGTAATTCATGTAAGTTAAGTGAACAGTTTCTTCTAATTGTTTTATATAATTCCATTGCATACTGTAAATTATTGTGAGCGAGGGTTTAGTTGCATGAATCTCATAAAAAACTGGAATTAGAAACCGCCTTTTAGAAAAAAGAGTTAGCACTTTGCTAACAATAAATCTTGAAGGGCCTACTCCTAAAGAATTTCATAAAATAACGTATTTCAATGTGATGTAAATTCAGCAGTAATTGATTCTAAACATACCTACGTCTATACTTACATAAGTAGTCTATATCTAGAGTGTAGTAAGATAGATTAAAAGTAATAACACTCCAAAAAATAATTTACATAACTTTTTGTTTCATTAATTTTATCTTTCTGCACTATTTATAATATTGTACAAGCTTTTCGCAGTTTGCACAAATATAATTTTTCATTTATGAATTTTTGCGACGATTTATTTTCTGGCTTGCACCCTGCGTAAAAGTGTAAAGTCTGAGTAAGTATTATAATAAACCAAGGAAAAAATAAAATTTGGTTGAAATTTTAACCATCCTTGTGGTTATTAGTACGAGTAATTTGATATACGAGTGCACTTTTCTGAGAAGGGCGCCAGCAGCAAGTTTCTATGGTGACGAATTGCTGTCATGCAGAGCGGTGGGTTAATTACTTCAAAGTCTATCGGCACAGATAAAACTATATGAAATGAGTACTTTCGTCGAGCATGATACATCTCAGAGTCATAGGATCATGAATTTTTATCTAAACTCTAATAGACATATATATTTACGGAAACATGCATTTTCATTATCCTTGGTACAGGAAAGTAATATTTGACATTCTTTTTGTCTGTAGATGTGCATTCTTTTCTTCTGAATTACGACACGAATTATTCACGGCCACAAATATTGAGTCGATTGTCTATCGAAATGCAATTATTTCAAACGAATTCTTGTAATCATTACATGACAACTATGTTTCATATTTTCTTACTGTAATATAAAGGGACTAGTAACCAGACGAAAAAAAGAATGTATTTGCAGTTCCGAAAAAATATACTTCTGAGATACACTATCTATTTTCTCAGTGACGTTTGCGTATATAATTTATAATATAATCTTGTGGTTATTATGATTGAAACAGTAATTAACCAATAAATCTACAAGCATATATTTAAGATCTGAATTACACTCTCTCGCCTTGGTTAGGGTTTTGCTAGATAAGGATCTTATTTATTGTTGTAAGATTTATGTTTTTAGTGGCCTGAAATGCTAATTAATTACTGAAAATTTTATGCTCGGTAATATCGGAAAATAAAGTAATATTATTTAAATCTATTCAGAAAGTTGGGTATAGGCGTTATGCAAGGAACACTTTGTTATAGAACCTATGTTTGTGACCACATGCTTGCTCTTTTGAGAATTATTAACAAATATTGCATTCACAATTAGCGGGAGTACATGGTCAGCATGGCGTAAGATAATATAGGACAGACACAAGATAATGATAAACTCCCAGTGAGTAATGGGGGTGGATAAAATACTCCCTTTCCTCCCGATAATGAAACCCGGGCTGACTGGTTCTATAGCTACAACATTTTACAGAGGAATATTAAAACTTTATCAGATAAGTAATCTGATCTTATCAAGGAAGTCTTGCAGTGATAAAAGCTGAAGTATTGTAGAGAAATAAGTGAGATTATTAAGGTATACATTTATATATAATAAAGGGATGTATAACATATCCAAAAATAATATATATATACATTAAAACATCACTATATATATATATATATATATATATATATATATATATATATATAGTGATGTTTTAATGTAGGGAGTCGTGTAATCCAATACGGAACATAGCTTACCTTACATACAATATATTCGCCATTGTGTTCATATAGTTAGCAAGTAAACTGACTAACTTCGGAATTAACTTTATCTCAAAATTGATTAATATAAAGTAATGGGATAAATTATGATATGGCGTGTGAAGTCTAGTAGCAAATTAGAGTACAGCATTGTGAAAGGATCGTGTTTGACGACTCAGCCTTCACAGTACACTCATTTAACCGCTATTGTTCTTTCTACCTCGACTGTGCAGCCTTGATCTTAAATCCATATCTGGACACTTTCTCGACCAAACACTAGAATTAGTCTGGTGGGAAACCTGTAAGACAGCTCCGGCACTGCATCTCCACCTAAGACTGCATACAAATATCTATGTCAAGATTCGAACCTATATGTGTAGTTTTCACGAAGCATTAAATGAAGGGTTCAGAGCTATAGCGGGCCAAGCGCCATTAATTAAAAATGGAGAAAGCAAGGGTTAAAGTTAAGTAAATACCATAATTTAATGAAGATTGACATATCATTTAATTTTAATGTGCATACTTTATCTTACTTGCTATAGGTTTCATTAAATTATGGTACTCACTTAATTTTAACTCTTGTTTTCTCAGTTTTTAATAAATGGCGCTTGGCCCACTATGGCTCTGAACCCTTCAAATATGCAGGTTAATCGTTGCGTAACAATTGCGTTTCCTGATCAAAGTGTATTTGATCAGGAACGCTATTGTTACTAGATATTTATGTGAAACATTTTTTATACAATGCACGAATAATATCGAATGAGACTGAGCATCTACTGTAAATAGTTCTTGAAGTGACAGCGTTTGGTACTTTATCAACAAGAGAAGTCGATGTGTATTACAAGAGTTTCTTGATGGGGAGACGAAGTACGTATGTAATCATGTAGGCTGGCCTGTTTTCACTGACTTGTGGTATTTTCGTTAACTTTCACCAGTACGTCGTTTTTCATGGCCACTACAATCTAGCCTTGGCGTTCAATTTAAATACATCTTCTTTGTGTGTCTTTGCATTATTACATTATATAGAGGTTTTCAAAAATAAGATTTTTTGCATCGTCCGTTGCCATAACTTCATCATGTGTCCAGGGCCGTAGTCAGAATTATTTTTCGGAAGGGAATGACACAGTGATGTTATGTATTATTACTCGCTTTTCCAGTACGGTAAAAAAATACACAACTGACTAAATTAGCGTAGTTCACATTATAAGTCTATGAGGAGAAGCACTGTAAATTTTTCTATCACTTCTTCAGGTTTGATTTGAATGGCAATGCTCCTATGATCAGATATCAAAACGAGGCCACAGCCTTTCGTCTCGAATGCAATTGCGAAAATAATTCTTCAGCCTTCTTAGTGTAGAGAATGTTCTTTCAGGTATCGCTGTAGACTATGGAGTTAGATACATAACGCACAGTTTCGTTTGCAAAGATGTCATTAATTGAGATAACTCTGTAAGCGCACACTCTGGCCAATCAATTTTTTGGAAATATTTTTTTCTATTTACATTTCCACAGAGCTATTTGAAATTCCGATTTCAGTCCATCATTGTCAAGGAACATAGGAAACCACTCAGTAATATCAATTACCTGTACACTCTTCGATTTACGTTTTGTTGAGTGCATTATTTTGACAATATCGAAGATAGTAATGAAATCATTGGTTTTTAATTAATGAATCTTTAATTTAATTGTCCTCTCAAGTCATCTAGAAATGAAATAAATATATTTATCCTAAATAGTTTTCTGCAGTGTCGCTTTCACATGTAATTCCAATATGATATATATTATAATCTGTGTGTTTAACGTGAGGTAATGCGAGGAGCTGTTAACCTTTTGACTCCTAATGTCAGCTTTAGTCGACAATATTTGTATCATTCAAAAACATAAAGTCAACGTTAGTAATACTCGTACGTATGCATTAAAATGGGATATTATGACATTGAAGTCCCGCTCACCTACGTACCACAGAGGTATTTAAATTCCGGTACCGTATGGTTAATTTGATCACAACTTCGCACTGTAAACGGGATATTTCTGGAGTGCAAAGCTTCTTGAACACATCTTCTGAATTTTCACGCATGTCAGTTAAGATTTTAAAAATATTTTCAATGTTCTCAGTTACTTGAGAGAGATCACAATTGGCTTTGTATAGTGCTTTGCTTGTTATAGGCAGAGTTAGTGAAAATATTTATTTACATACAATCAGCAAAACAATTATTTTCTGCTCGTATAAGCAGCTTTTCAATGTTGTGAACAGCAGCTGTGCTCATGTACGATGGATTCCTTAAACTTATAAATATTATCATAAATCTGTTCAGAAACACTCTTTCCTTCAGATAATTCCATAACCAATAATCCATAGGGTTAATATCTGGTGATTTTGCAGACCAAGCTACAGTAAATTGCCCATGGTCCCCAAAAGTGTTAAGGTAGAAATCCTTTTGTTGAGTTCTTGAAGCATGATCACGTAACACATTCAAATAACTTTTTCCATTAAATGTAACAGGTTTTGTTATTCTGTCTTCTCTTAAAAAAATATGTTTGCTATAAAATAACTTGTGAAGCCACACTAAACTGTAATTTTTAAATAGTGAAGTCCTTGTTGGATGACTGAATATGGATTATTGAAAGACCAAATCCTACAGTTATGAGTGTTTGTTTACACCACCACTAGTTGGAAATGAGCTTAGTCCAAAACAGACTATCAAGCTGCTGTGGATCCACCTTAATTTGAGGTGTCATTCGCATAGCAAGACCATTTCGTCCGACGTTATCCCATTCTTTCAGTTCAAACAAAATGGGTATAGTTTGAGGCGTCTACGTATTTAGTATTCACCATATTATTGTACCGCTCATTTCTAAACACCTTGCTACTTGACACTGCATACTCTATAAGCAATATTCTGTGCTTTTTTTAAGGGTCAGCAACTATTATAAAGGTTGCCATTATAGGTATTTTGATTTCTTTGCATTGTAATAAAACCCGCCCCCCATCAGCAAGTTTTAACACAAGCTTCTGCAAACAATTCAAACTGCATGGGCCAGGCTCATAAATCATCACGGGTACGAAACAATTAAAGGCTAATGAGAAATTGCTTTCACGTTATGGAGTAAACTCGATAGGATTTGTAGTGGTAATAACATTTCTTTTCAGAAATAGAAATTAATAAAGTACTCTTTTACTTTAGTTATTCCTTTGAATTTTTTTAAGTCTATTCATATACGCTTTAATATATGTGGTCATATCGCGTGTTTAGGATCTGTGGGTATACCATTTTCACTATTGTTGAGTTCCTGTTTCTGTTGTGTGTTGCAGATGGCTTTGCTCATGTAACTGATTATAGTTTTTTATTAATTTTTATGATATTGGTGACTGCGGCGCTAATGAATCATGGGATGTAAATTTACAATTCGACATTTGCCTTTGTGACTGAGGGAAACCATGACTTGTCGCCATGGATTTGAACCTGGGACCTCCCAAATGCGAGTCTCAAACGCTACCGTCTGAGCCAATTCGCTCGGTTTCTTTGGAATTGTTAAACTGAAACAATATTATTGCATGTACAAAGACAAACTCGTTGCTGTGACAGTTCCATTTTTGTGTAATAAGGAGTATCAGAGTTCTTAAGATTTTAGAGAGAATAATAAAGATAATGAACAATTATTAAAATCACCTCATATTTTTGACAAATTCTATATATTTAACGAGCGGTATGAAGCTGATGATGAATGTAGCCTATTAATTTTCTTATAAGACATGTATTTTAATGGTAAAAAGTTGAGTTTGAGAGCTTAAAACGGAAGTGCAGGATTTGAGGACCCTCGAAACTTTTTTTTATTTGGTTATTTAACGACGCTGTATCAACTAGATTATTTAGCATCGATGGAATTCGTGATAACGAGATGGTATTTTGGCGAGATGAGGCCGAAGATTCGCCATAGATTACCTGACATTTACCTTACGGTTGGGTAAAACCTCGGTAAAAACCCAACCAGGTAATCAGCCCAAGCGGGTATCGAATCCGCGCCTGAGCGCAACTCCGGATCGGCAGGCAAGCGCTTTAACTGACCGAACTACGCCTTGGCTCTCGAACCTAAATTGATATTAAACGTAGTTAATGAAAGCTACTCAGAAACTATTCTCATATTAGGTTTGAATAAATCTACATGAACTACATTTTCTAGGAAATTATCGTTCTCTACAGTAAACTTTGTCCCATATATTTTGAAAACTGAAATTATTGTATGTGATTATGGAGCTTAAAATGTTTATAAATCGCTATGAAAAAAAATTATATATGCACAATCAGTAGATAGAAAACTGTTATTTTATTAATTTCTGTTACATAAAATATGGTCGTTAACTTAAGATGTGTTGCGTCTCGTAATTAACAGTGAGTGTGTGTTCAAACCTATAATTTGTAACGTAGAATTAGATCCTGGCGTCGAGGGGTGGGGGGCGAGGTGACATTTTCATGGAGTCAATGAATGGCTAAGTCGTCAGGCCTTCATCCTGCTTCCTATGTATGAGCTTTCCTTCATCTCTCTAAGGCTTAAATATGAAATTGAGTGCTGAAAGAAATGGGACATGAACACTTTTTCCCTATATATGTTATTTCCCAAATTTACAGGTAAATTGAAAATGTAATACTTTCTGAAGATTATTAATACAGTAGAACTCAAATTATCCGAACTCCAAATATCCAGATCACGTTTCAGGACTGTTTGAAATTGTTTATTCAAAGAAAGTTGCATGTTTTTTTGTGCGAGATCGTGCGTATTTGCTTGTTTTCCGCACAGAACCAATACGCGGTAAGTGTGAAATACCACATTCAGTATTCCCAACGTAACACACATAACAATTTCCCTCTTCTTACCGCTTAAGCGCGACATTCATTTTACTGCTTTAGGCTTTTAACATATTATTTTTAGAGACATTTAACATAGTAATAATTATAAATGGGAAACTTACCACTGCAATTTCACCTAAATTGCAATGTTAATTATTGTTTTTAAATATTTGCAAAAATTAAGTAAAGTCTACTACTCCACGAAACTTATTGCATTCTTGATACAAGTAACATTAAGGAAGCCGTGAAAAAATCAACAAGATTCCAGATGCGGATGTTATTACTGCAATATGTTATATAAATAATATTGTTAAAATATCAAAATGAAAAATAAATCATTACATAACCTTACCTTTTGTTTTAAGTTCGCATTTATAGACTGGGGGGGGGGGAAGACAGACGTATATCACTGCCTGCTGGAGTATAGTAAAAACAGAAAACAACAGAAAACATTTTATAGCAACAATGTTGAAGAAAGATATTTTGGTTTTCCGAAGTTGCCGTCATTAAATAGAAAACAACATAGAGATTTCATTGCAACTAATTAGAAATTCGTCTTTCAGGTATGTAATAAACGATCTTCGCACAAAATAATGTACGATACACGAGCGGTATATTTGTTTTCATGTTCTCGGAAATTAAAAAAGCTCAACTACGTTTCGCTTTTTCAATATTTTCCTCGACCATGAAAACGTCAACATACCGCTCTTGTAACGTATATTACTATTTTATTTCGTTTACTGTACTACCATACATAAGTAAAGTTCTGTTCTGTATGGAATATGAAGAGTTCTTATAATTTTAATCTATTTAAAATTCTATTTTGTTTGAATATGTGTAACATTATTCATTATAAAGTGTAGACCTATCTACATTTTGCACTTTTAATACATGCAGTAGCTTACTACTGTAGTTTCTAGACTCTTTTCATATCCGACCCAATTATCCGGATTCCTGCATATCCTAATCAACTACCCCCTATTAGTCCGGATAATTGAAGTTCTACTGTACTTCAACTATGGAAATGTTTGATTTGAGAAACAAGCCTACAGCTGAAATACATACCTAGTATACCTAACCGCTATATGCAAATAAGTACCTCAGTTTTGGAGTTTTTGTGAAAATTTCAGTCTGACTCAGATGCTCAAATAGATAGTAAGATCTTATTAAGAAAAGTGGGTAATATGGAGCAAGAGTAAGTGTTGTAAATCATTCTACACACATCCCTCGTCATAGTTCCAAATGGTCTTTTAGCGTCACCTGGCGAAAGGAAATTTAAATAGAAATAAACTTTGCTGACATAATTTTGCACATACTTCCTCATTATATAAATTTGATAAACACCTTCTTTCAGAGCAAAACATGATAGCAAAGGACGAAAGAGAAGACGGAAATAAATGCATGTGTGACGTGTAGCCTACAGTTTCTTAATATGGTTAATGTTGTTTTGGTTTTACTCATATAATGAAGAGGAATAAATTGAAGAAATGTGAAGCAGATATGAAAACCATTCTGCACAACAATGTTTTCCTCATGGTTTCAAATGGTCTTTTTAACATCAAATGGCGAGAGGAAACTGAAATAGAAATAAACATTGAAAACTTAATTTTGTATGTACTTCCTCATTATCTAGTTTTCCTTAGTAATGATTTGAGAGAGTCCTTTAAAAACAGAAATAAGAAGCAACAAGCTGACATAAAATTAGTTTTTCTTACAATATTTTTTAAGGCAGTTTCACAGTTATTTGTTTCTGGCTCCAGATTTAGAATGTAACTTCACAGAAATATATTAAATTGAATAATAATTGTTTATAACAATTATAACACAACACTCACTGAGCTCAAACATTGCCTTCGTAATGTACAAGGCTCGAGCCTAGACGCCGCACCGTTAGAGAACGGTCAGCTTATTCTTGAAAGATCAGATTTGGAAGTATGCTATGAGGAATAGTGAGGAATTAATATTATTTTTCCGACTTTATGTTACCTATTTCTAAAATGAACGCTAAATGAGAGAATGGTGAGGAATTAACATTATTTTTCCGGCTTTATGTTATTTCTAAAATGAACGCTGAATGAGAGAATAGTGAGGAATTAACACTATTTTTCTGCCTTTATGTTATTTCTACAATGAATGCTAAATAAGATTTATGTACAGATGTTATGGAACTAAATACTGAAGTTATCATGTGTGTGCTGTTTATTTTTTCCCGTGTGTTCATAAAGTTATAGTTATTTATTTTTAATGTCGTTTTTGGGCGTTCACACACACAAAAAAAAAAACACTTCAAAGTACCAAATAACTGCTGAGTGCCAGGATGCAAATTCCATATTTATTTACAAGTATTTGCGTGTCTTACATCAATATTACTGTATTTTATTAACTGAAATTTATTTTAAATTCATTTCCACCATCATTTACACATACTTGAAAGAGTCTAGAATTTTGAGAAACTTGTTCGCTGAGTTCATGTATTTCAAGAAATTTCAAGTGGTTAACAAAATATTTTTAAAACAGAGCTATTCTGAACCTTTCCGCAGATACTCCCGTGAATACTCGAGATCTTAATGGTTTGTATTGTTTTTTTCCTCGGTCCTGCTTCAACTACGGTTAAAACAAAAATATTTCCGACAAAATATAACCTTTCAGGTTCACGCTGTGGTGAAGTATTGATTTATAATAATGGATTCAGTCTCTTGTCGGCTTATGTAACAGCGAAATAACGTCTATAGAGTAGACGTGATTAGGAACCGTGTATTAATACGAGTAAAAGAGAATTTTCGTAATGTCTTTGAAAAGATACGAAATTTCCCATTCAGTATAGCAAATATTTAGATGTGTGTTCTATATATAAAGGGAGAGAAGGTGAAAGGGAGGGAGAGGGTGAGGGGAGAGAGAGAGAGAATATTGTCAGGCACTATGACAGCGAGGAAAACCAAATCATATTGTACGTGGGCCAAAATATCATCTACTTCGCTTGATTATTCAAAATAAAATTAAAAGGCAGAAGATATTTTGTGCAAAAGAAATTGCCCATGCTTTGTAATATTAGAAAATGCATAGGTCTGAAGCTACATGTCCAACAACTGAAAACAAGCAATGCATTTTGGTATGTAGTAAGTAGGTAAATACATATTAATCGATAGTTGCATAAACAACATAAGTAAAAAAAAAAGTAAATTTAACAGGAGAGACATAAAACAATTTTTCTCCTAAACTGTGAATGCATGGGTGTCTTCATTTGGTGCAATATTAACCTTCCATATTAGGCTATTTTAAGTATAAAATTCAGGATGATACTTTTTATTGCTATTTTTCTGTATTTTTTTTAAATGTTGTGAACTCATGTTGTTACTGCAAGATAGGATTTTAAAGCAAAAAAATTATATAAGTACATGTTATCAATAAGGTGACTAAACGTTCGGATTTAACCTGGACAGGCTACTTTTTTATCTTTGTCCAGATGTCCGGACGCCCTTTTGTCCTGATTTAAAGAAATTATACGTTAATGATTAATGAGAAATTAATTGCGTGATACTGTTATATTTATTACATGAAGCTTTTTTTAAGAAATGGCAGGATGTGAAAATCACTTGCTTCAAAGTTGTTTTGTTGTTTCCTCACAAATGATACCAAGAAGCCACCACTTATGAGGCAACTAGGCCAGGAGATAATGGGGTAGGGTGGCCTGTTCCTTTCCCCCTCCATTGCATATATCGCTGACTAGCTACATAATACACTAGTCAGACTTCAGATGCATATAAACAATTGTTCTTCCTCCGACACATCGTCAAGTGAGATGTACATATCAGCCAGAACCTCAATCAGAGGACTTCTTCAAAGTGTGGTTGCAAAAATGATTAGATATATTCTGCGTCTACGCGGTGAACATCGTAATAGTTCAGGATTTTTCTTTCGTGCAGGTTGGATACTCTGTTAAATTCGTCTAGTCTGCAGTGTTGCGTACTGTGCCGGAATTATACTCCGCATAGCTATAATTTGAGCGGAGTCTTACTGTTCGTTATATTTTTTCCTTATAGTTGACAGGAATGCTAAATTAGCATTGCTAGTTATTAGAATAAGTGTTAACTGACTTTAATCCGATTCATCCAGAATGCTTCCTTGGCGTTATTCTCATGTTGTTTACGGTTTACGTTATTCTCCTTTTTTTATCGTGTTTTGTGTAATTTTAGTGAATTTGTAGCATTCCTCTAGTTCAGCATAAAAATATCAAGAAGAAAATGTGAAGTACAAGACGAGTGGTTTGAGGAGATGAAATTTCTATAAAAGTAGTAGGTCTATAAGTGAAAGCCAAGTGTTTTGTAATTTTGCAAATGTGTTGTTGATTGTTCAAAGGTAACTGCTGCCATCTGTTGCATAAATAACATGAGTCCAGGACTGATGTTTATGTAAAGAACATGAAAATGATTGTGCAAGCTTACCCATATGAAGTACAAGAACATGTTATTTATGCATCAAGACATACATCTATTACATACGAGATAAAAATTGGACTCGTGATGTTTATGCAACTGTCGATTCATATAAAATCTAACTGTAAAATCATACGATTTCTTCAGAAGTGTTGAAATGGGACTTATTTCGTGTGATATTTTTATAGCTTATTTATAATTTTAATTAATCTAACATAACAGAAAACTCTCTCGCAAGTGTCCAGGCGGTTGTATCAATCTTAATAAATCCAGTGTTTATAGTGGGTGTTTGAATTGCAACCACTGCACAATTAAAAGAAATAGTGTATAGGTCTGACAATACCCACTTAAAATAGGCAGCCATTTTTCCTTTAAGCAT
This sequence comes from Periplaneta americana, assembly GCF_040183065.1. Lineage (NCBI taxonomy): Eukaryota > Metazoa > Arthropoda > Insecta > Blattodea > Blattidae > Periplaneta > Periplaneta americana. The sequence goes on along the minus strand of NC_091120.1, from coordinate 95,284,084 downwards.
AGAAAAGGTATCACAACGACATTCAACTGTTTTTTTTTCCTGGTGTCACGCCACAGAACTTTCACTTCTGTACAGACTATGATATCCTTTCATATAACCAAGGTCTTGACTACAAACATGACTTAATTCATATTAAATTCATTGCATATATAAAAAATCATTCCGATTACTGCGATTAGCACAACTATACAACAAACAATAAATTCTTTGACTTTTATGAAATAAACGACTGAAGACAGAAATCTTAACATTTAAATATCAGAACCATATTAAGAAACACCACACAGTCATAATCCCTGTATACAGTAGATAAATAACAAAATATTTTTTTCAAAGCTTTTTTTTTATTAGGAAATTGCTCTACTAGATCTGTTGGGGGGGGGGGGAAATAACTTAGGTGTGAGTGATCTCGACTTGTACTCTGAGGCTGTATCGGATGTGGGTTCGAATCCTGCTTGGGCCGATTTAGTTTTCGCCGAGGTTTTTTCAGCTATAAAACGAATGTTAAGGAACCCCATGGCTAATCGTGGGAATTGCCTCGTCAAATGCAAGTTCGCTACCACCAATCCACGCGTGGTTGAACAGTGCAACGTATACCTCTCTCTCTCTCTCTCTCTCTCGCTCGCGCGCGCACACACACACACACATACACACACAGCGCCAATATTCATTATAACTGACTGAAAAATACCGCGTTTTCTTGTAATGTCTCTGAGTATGATCCAAGCAGATCATGGTTAGAAAATCATGGAATTCTCTTCCTCTCCCTCCAAACCTCCTTCCTTCCCTCCCTCCCTCCCTCCCTCCCTTCCTTCCTTCCTTCCTTCCTTCCTTCGAAAGCACCATAGTCTGAAAGCTTATTGACAGCGATATATTTGGCGAGATGAGTCTGCTGATTCGTTATGGGATCGCCTGACATTCGCCGTACAGTTGAGAAATACTCCGTAGAAAATCCAATTCGTCCTAACGGGATTCGAAGCTACGCCGATGGCTCACTGCTGGTTGTTAATTTTTGTTAAAGTGAAAATGAGAATAACTAAAGGGCCCAGAGGCTCATTCTGTGAAAACAGATAATAAAATTGTCTAGGAGCAAATGTTAAATTCACAAACATCAAAGGGAGAAATCTTTGCGCTGAATCAAACTTATTTACTACAATATTATCAGAGGGTCGGCTGTTATGTACGAAATGATTTATGGAGCTCCTCCACCGTAATTATTTGAAGTCGAGTTATGTCAGCTTTACGAATATAATGACTTCAGAATTATACAAGATTAACCGAACTGTTGCAGTTTAGTGACACATCAGAGCAATTGCCTTGGATCTGCATTTAGTATTATTTTGGTTGAAGTAAACATGAATAAAATTCCATTTGAGCAGTGTACGTCATACATGCTGTTGGAGCAAACTTTCTTTAAAGATTAATCCGCGTTATTGTTTTGGACTCATTGATTTACCTGTTCAGTAAATTTCTACACAGAATGGATCAGGTGTATCATGTTTTCTTACTAGACACTTAATACTCTAGATGAAATGACGAATTTCATTTTGTAGGGTCTAGCGGAAGTCGTTTCCTTGATTTCTCATTAGAGAGCGTATGTTTAGGTATGCGGAGATTGTACGTATAAGATTGATTTCTGATCGAATAAGTATGATTTAGGTTTTCGCCAAGATCTTCAATTTAATTGCCATAGCCCATAATCATGTGTACTTTTTCATGTTTCCTGTATCATCGTCTCACAGCCTCTTTAGTATATATTGAAGCGTCATAAAAGAAAAATATTATCCAATTTAGAATAACAATGAAATATTTTTATTCATCACACTGATTAATTTAAAATTGTCGATGCGCTCATTTTCCTTTCTTGTAATATAGCTTTGGCGAACATTTCGCTATTTCGTCGTAACGAATATCTTAGACTAAACGTTCTGGTTCTCAGTGTCGTACCCACATCCGGTTCAAGTTACGAAACTGATAGAAGAAGGAAGCTTACACACACTGAGTTACATGTAAGTTTATAAGATGATTTAGTTGTTACTAGTCGGGGAAATGCAGACAGATTGATGTAAGACATCTCCTCTCTCTCTCACGATCTAAAACAGAGATAGATAATATGACACCTGTTTTTTAGTCTTAACTTGACCATTTCCCTATAATGTTATGTTTTATTTAACGACGCTCGCAACTGGAGAGGTTATATCAGCGTCGCCGGATGTGCCGGAATTTTGTCCCGCAGGAGTTCTTTTACATGCCAGTAAATCTACTGACATGAGCCTGTCGCATTTAAGCACACTTAAATGCCATCGACCTGGCCCGGGATCGAACCCGCAACCTTGGGCATAGAAGGCCAGCGCTATACCAACTTGCCAACCAGGTCGACCATTTCCCTATATGATGAACTATTTGAACATTAGAGTATGTTAGTATAGAACTGTACAGTTTTAGAAACAATTGATAGCGCACAGATATTTCCAAGTCCCAGAAAGGAGGTATTGCGCTTGATAAGACGACGAGCGACCAGGTTCACAAACGAACCACTAGTTGAGGTAATAACATTCGTTGTGTTTCGTTATATGTCGTCCCTAAGTAGCTAGAACAAGTGCCAGGGAAAAGAATTTAGCGTAATGATAAAAACTGTAAATTAAACAAAACAAAACGAAGAAAAAAAAAAGAGAGAGAAAAACAATTTCAAGGAATGCATGACAGCAGGATTGAACAGGTGACCGACTGCATAGAAAGCAGGCGCTCTCTTCACTAGACTAAAGCCGTCCGTGATATGAAGCAGCACAATAATCCAGGACTGACTTAAATAATGAAATTGGACATTAACTTGGTATCGTGTAAATTAATGGGACGCGTTTTGCATTAGTTGTGGAAATCATCTTGTTATGCCCTGTAATTTATGAATGAAGTAATGGGATGTGAAAATCGTTATTCATTTGCTGTATGTGACCCACTTTGATTACTATATTATGTTTATCGAGAATGTATGTGCTGAACTGACAGAGGAGAATCGAAAAATATCTAAATGACCCACCTCAGAATCCATATCAGTTGTGAAATCACGTTCTGGCTAACTGGGAGATCTCGCTCAGGACGAGAACTACGAGGGTCACTCCAAAGGTAATGCACAACATTTATTCAAAAATTGCATTTTTACCCTACAGCTTTGATATTTTCACAGAATGTAGATACATCCTAGGAACAAAATGTCACTTTTCCACATAATCGCCGTCCCTTTCAACTGCCTAACGCCACCTTGGAACGAGGGCCTGTATACCTGCACAGTAAAAGTCTGGACCAACACGTCTGAGCCACTCTTTAGCAACATGCATGATGGAGTCGTCATCTTCAAACATCGTTCCGTGAAGGGATTCCTTCAGTTTACTAAAGAGATGGTAATCGCATGGTGCCAGGACAGGCGGATGTTTCGGTGTTGTCCATCCAAGTTTTCTGAACTGATCTGTAGTCTTGTGACTGACATGTAGCCGTGCGTTGTCGTGCAATAGTAGAACATCCTGATAATCCCGATGTGGTCGAACACGACTCACTCTAGCTTGAAGTTCCTTGAGAGTTGCCACATACGCGTCAGAATTAATTTTGGTTCCGTGTGGCATGATGTCCACAAGCAAGAGTCCTTCTGAATCGAAAAATACAGTAACCATAACTTTTCCTGTCGAAGGCGCGGTTTTGAATCTCATTTTTTTTGGTGAATTTGCATGATGCAGCCCATTGTCTGCCTCTTTATCTCCGGTTAAAAATGATGGAGCCATATTTCACCTCCTGTCACAATTCTTACAAGAAAGTCATCTCCACCAATATCATATTGGTCCAAAAGTTCGCTGCACACTGTTTTTCACGTTTGTTTGTGGGCTTCTGTCAGCAACCTCGGAACCCACCTGGCACAACCCTTTTTTAACCCCAACTGTTTCAATATTCTGCACACTTGCTTCTCCTATTCCAACTTGGAGTGACAATTCTTTCACTGTTATATACACGTTTGTCAGCCACAACCATGTTGTTAACGCGCTGCACATTGTCAGGACTTGCAGTGTAGGGTACCCGCTGCGAGGACTATCCCAAATATTGGAGTGCCCTCTTTCACCAGATAATCTGCTTACTCACAGACTAACCGCACTGCGATCGACAACTGCATCTCCATACACATTTTTCAACCTCTTGTGAATGTTTCCCATTGTCTCGTTCTCACAACACAGAAACTCGATAATAGCAAGTTACTTCTGACGAATGTCAAGTACAACAGTCATCTTGAAGGAGTTCTATCATGGTACTACTCACGGGAACGACTTAAATTAGATTTGAATACAAGCGGGAAGGATGTATCTATGATTTCCATAAATTGCAAAGGTGTAGAATAAAAAATAAATAAAAAAAAAAAATGTTGTGCCCCGCAGATGCCAGACGGTGCTTAATGCCGGTGACATGTGGACAAGGTATTAGGTATTTTTTTTACTTTATTTTTGCATTGATTTGTTTGTTTTTTTTTTTTATTTCGGGAAGAAAATTTTTCTCTCAAGCAGTTTCTCCAAGTCGAGCCAAGTATTAACCCACAGGTGTTCGGTATAAGTTGTTCCACTTTTTATGAATGCAGACAGGTAACATGTATAAAAATTAACGAAATTATTTAAAAAAGAAATTCCCACCTGACCGGGAATTGAACCCAGGTCCCTCGACGTCGCAAGCCAGCATGTTACTGACTGCTCCAGCAGGGCGAATAGTACGGAAATGGCACGAAGAGAGGCTTACAGACTCCCGACTTTAACTCAAAGGAGACAGTACACATACAAATTTACTGTGTGAATCGCTCTTCAATATGTAATTAACACCAAGAGCCGTGCCATCAATAAAATTGTTCCTGAAACTGTAAATTTGTCGGCAATTATGCCATTTAATAACTCTGAAGTTCCCAGTTTTTCTTGAATGCATGTGCTCCTGCTCTGTCCTTTCATACTTTACACGTATATAGTATACTTCGGAGGAGTTTCATATTCACCTGTAATCTACATAGGCTACTTTTAGTTTTATTCTATTTAATGGGCGTACTCATGTTTCTGTTCCATACCTATCTCAAGATTGATCTGAAGTATGTTTCGTACTTTTTTAAATACATTCTTTGTTACTTTGGTAACATTTTAAACTGTTTAGTATTCTTGTATTCATTTCTCCTTCAATTTTACCTCCATCGTTTATTTCATTCCCCATATACACGAAATGCGTCATTTTTTATTTTTATCAGACAGATTAGAAATTCAACAACGGTACACTAGAAAGTTATATAAGAGAGGTTTAAATCTTCTGTTAACTTCATACTTAAATTATTGCATTTAAAGCAATAATAAAATTAAATAACAAATCTAATCAATAAAGCCAAAGCTATTGGCACACAGCTGTGGAGGTTTTAAGTGTCTGCGGAAAATACGGGACGTGATCGTCAATGCGAAGCAAACTTGACTCGCCCACTGCCTGCTGGATCGCATCTTATCCATAGGATGTGATCCAGCAGGCAGTGGACTCGCCACAGGACTTCTCCTCGCGAGGAACCACTGTTGCTAGGATGCAGGTTGATGCGCGCTACAATGCTCCTCTCTACTTAGACTAGGGTTGCAAAAGATGGGGAAGAAAGAGGTGGAACCATGGGAAAAGAATTCGTTCCCCCATCCATGAGGCCGGAGCCTTCAGTGACGTTTCTGTAACGTTTGGCAAACACTGTTCTCTCTTCTCCCCCTATCGTACAATGACGCGACGGTTGCAGGGAAGGGATGAGTTACGTGTTCCGGCTTATGACGTGTCCTTCAATTGTAGCATAGTTTTGCATCCCAGACTTAGACTATGATTGAACTCCCATGGAATGGTGTCCTCACCAAGAAAATGCGGAGTGAATAATTTTCCTATGACCTATCTGTAAACAACACCTTTACCCTTTCCTTCATGGTCCACTTTTGGTCGAGTTAATCTCTTTTTTTTTCCCCTGCCTGTTATTAGTATTATATTAACCCTATAAGTTAAAAATTACATTTGTGTTTTAAGTGATGTATCCGTGGATCCGTTGTACCGTAAACTATTTTGTAATGTTTTGCGTTGGTTCATTATTTGAGTTTTTAACAAACTGTGTAATCAATTTTAACTACGAAACAACGCACAAGCTAAGATGTATTGTCTTTCCCATATCTGTATTTTTTTATAATCTGTTGACAAGAAAAATGTCGTATTCTGTTAGGCGAATTTTAGTAAAACTTAATACTAACATTTAATTTACCTAATATTTTACTTGGATTGATTGACTTTCAAGATCAGTGTTGTTTAAAATTAGTAAATTGTTTTTTTCGTCGTGTAAGTAAAAGTACGTTTAAATTAAAAATGTACAAATCTATAAAATGAATGTCAAGAGAATTGGTACAAAGACATGCTGTTAATAGTATTTTAGTATTAATTAGTACAGCGTGGGAAACCTTCGGTGAAAAGATGATAAAAAAACAAACATTTAATGTAAATAAATATACATTCAATTTAGCTTCGTTTTTAAATTACAAGTACTTTTTATTCCATGTGGAATAATTGGTGACATTGATCCTTTTCTTACGAGAATATTGACAGAGGCATCATACTGTGAATTTTTAACCTAACATTTAAATGTTTTGCTGGAAGAAGTCTACACTACACTTAGGCATGATTCACCATATGTGGTTAATGCATGACAGTGTACCGCCTGATTTTTCTTTTGCTGCTAAAGTTATAATAAGCAAATATGTATGAACTAAAATGTACCTGAATTAAAAAAATAAGTCAGCGATTCCCCAATAAATGGATAGGTCGTGGGGGACCAACATCCTGGCCTACTCGTTCTCCATTGGATTTTTGATTATGGGGACATTTAAAAGCAATTGTGTATTCAGGATCAATTGGGAACATTGAAATTCTTTGCCAGCGTGTTGAAAATAGATGTCAGCAGATACAAATAATAATCTGGAATATGAGAGATAGTAAGACAGTGCATGACGCGGCGCTTAAACGTCATGGTGGTCATTTTGAGCACTATATAATTGTACATGGACTTCGTAAACAAGGATGCAAAAATAAAGTTGTAATAAGCAAAAATGTATGAACTAAAATTTACCTGTAATAAAAAAGCAAAATTGAGTATGGATATAATGCAATATGTTACCTTAAAATCTTGCAACAATATAACATTTACAACTTTCATTGGAGTTGTTAAAGACGAGCCATTTCTGGAAACGTAAACCAAATGTTTGAAGCTGTGCTCTATATATATATATATATATATATATATATATATATGTGTGTGTGTGTGTGTGTATGTATATATGTATGTGTAATAAGCTTTTAGTAGAAAAAGGAGCATCTTCTGCGGTTCTCTAGGAAAAAAAAAGAACTAAGGAAGAGACACTAGTGAAGTGCTTTGTGTGGAGTGTGGGATTGTATGGAACAGAAACATGGACATTACGAAAAATGAAGAGAAAGGAGTAGAAGCATTTGAAATGTGGGTATGGAGGAGAATGGAACGTGTGAAATGGACAGGATAAGAAATGAAGTTGTGTTGGAACGAGTGAATGAAGAAAGAATGATGCTGAAACTGATCAGAAATGGAAAAGGAATGCTAGGGTCATTGGCTGAGAAGAAACTGTCTATTGAAGAATGCACTGGAAGAAATGATGAACGGAAGAAGATTTCGGGGCAGAAGGAGACATTATTATGATAGACGACATTAAGATATATGGATCAAATGCAGAGACGAAGAGAAAGGCAGAAAATAGGAAAGAATGGAGAATGCTGGGTTTGGGCAGAAAACGAACGAATTATTATTATTATTATTATTATTATTATTATACTAATTGTTATTTTTTTTATTTTAGTAGGTTATTTTACGACGCTTTATCAACATCTCAGGTTATTTAGCGTCTGAATGATATGAAGGTGATAATGCCCGTGAAATGAGTCCTGAGTCCAGCACCGAAAAAAATAGAATGTTCCCTCGGATGGCCACTTGAGTTAGTTGACTTTTTTTAGTTGGTTATTTAATGACGCTGTATCAACTACTAGGTTATTTAGCGTCAATGAGATTGTTGATAGCGAGGTAATGTTTGGAGAGATGAGGCCGAGGATTCGCTATAGATTACCTTGCATTCACATTGCGGTTGGGGAAAACTTCGGAAAAAACCCAACCAGGTAATCAGCCCAAGCGGGGATCGAACCCGCGCCCGAAGGCAACTTCAGACCGGCAGACAAGCGCCTTAACCGACTGAGCCACGCCGGTGGCTGAGTTGGTTGAAAGACTTTATTTCTGTTAAGAGTAGAATCAGTAAATATCATGATTTTATATTATATTTTAATTACTCTTTTAGCTTTTAATAGGACTTGATTAATTATCGTTCAGATTTATTTTAATGTCAACATAGACGTTTAATTGCATAACAGGAATTTTCCATCCGGAAAAGTAACAACTGTTTGATGAACTTTGTACATATTTAAAAAAAATGACAATGGCCCATTGAGTACATAAGTTTTTATTTCTATTTCATTTACACTACTTGTCCTGCCATGGTAGATGACAAGTCCCCTCGTATGGCGAACGTTTTTGCTGTTTTGAATCGCCAGGTATTTTAAACCGTATCCAGTTCTATAAAAATGGGCCCCATATTGATAAATTAATTGAATCTAGACTTGGTGTGAGGCACGTGTCAAACATTTAGCATTCGGACGGCTATTTAATAAAGTTCAGTATCCTCGCCTGGTAACAGTAGTTCAGAAAAATATTTTATGTCCACTGACAGTAACTAAACTGATAATAACCGGTAAATCGTATTCTTTACATTTAATATTAATCTTCGGTTGGAACATTTTTGTTTTGGTAAAATTGGAATGTCTGGTAGTTTAGGCAATATGTATAGGTACGGGAACATGAGTTACATTGTTTTTTTGAAAATACCATGATTAGAGACGGTCAAAATTCTTGTATAAAAAGAACTAAAATTCTTTGTTAAAAGGGACAAAAATTCTTGGGTGAAAATGAAAATTTCTTGAGTAATCCTGAAATCTTCACTCTGTTTTATTAAATTACTATGTTGCTTAAGATAATTGACAATTATAATATTATATATTCAAAGCTTTAGTCCTCATGGGGGAAGAAATTTTCTCATGAAATTTCGGCCAGTGTATGGGATCGGTGCCCCCAGCATCGTGATGCACTTGGGGAGCTACGATAGGTAGCGAAAATTCGGTTTCGCAAACCAGCTATAACGGTTGGGGGGATCATCGTGCTAACCACATGATACCTCCATTCTGGTTGGATGATCGTCCACCTCTGCTTCGGCATGTGGACGTGAGGCCAGCAGCCGGCTGGTCGGTCTTGGCCCTTCAGGGCTATAGCGCCATGGATTCAAAGCTTTACGTTGACAACAATTCTAAGATACTTAACATTATTTAACATTCAAAGTTGTACGCAGACAACAGTTCTAAGTCTGTCATTGTAAGGTTTGTTCTTCTATTTGTTAACACACACGAGAACTGTGGGGGGGGGGGGGAACGTTCACAGTCGACATTAGAAACTGGAACCCATATACGTAGCTTGGAATGCTCCGTCTACAAAATCACTGTGATCTTCACGTAACGGCAGCAAATCTTCTCGCACTTAAAGTCCAGGACTATTTTTAACTATGTCTTTCAGTTCACTGTATGCATGTACTGTTATATCAGATGATAGATTCTTTAAGGTTGGCACCTGATCAAAGAGAGGTTTCAAACTGCTTTCAGTTGCATCAATGCTTAACAAATTCTGTTTCTAAAACAGTTCTGATACCGGTTGAAGAAGTTTACGAGCAGGCTCTCCTAGCATTAATTTGTCTAGTTTAACCTCCATTTGCCTTGCAGCACTCTTCATTTCAATGACCGCCCTCCCTTTGTGTTGGCTTTTCAGCTTACTTAAGTTCTGATTTAGCACATCACTGAAAGTACCCTCCGAAACCACTGCTAGTCGTTTCTTAAAGTTTTTCAGCTTAGGTTAAACTTCCCCATCGATTGGTTTAGAGTTTGTCTCAAAATCAGTGAGCATTGTCTTGAGGAGAGAACACATTGAATTAAAAAAATAGCCTCTGCGTGAATGATTTTCCGTTCATCTTCATTCAAGCTATGGATGTGCATAGAAGCAGCACTGAAAGCTTCCCCTTGGTCTGATTGAAGGAATTCGAAGAGAACTTTCCAGTTGTCCACCAACCATTCTACTGATTCGAGCCAAGAGTTCCACCTAGTTGGAACAGGGAGAGGGAATAGACCTGCCTTGGAACCTTTCAGCTGCAAAAGTGCTGAAAACAATGCCTCTTCTTTCTTATTAATTGCTGAAAAATTGCATCTTTTCGCGAATAACGACAGAAAATATGCTAAATTCGCGAGTCACAGGATTTTTGCTATTTTTCGCGAGTGTTTCGCGAGTTGAAACGTGTAATTATATGATATTTTTTATGCGAACCATGCTTTAAAAGTAAGTTTATTTGGTTTTTAGGGTTTTCGCGATTTCGCGAGTCACAAATTTTGACTGTCTCTAACCATAATTAATGTCTGGATTTCAGCAGAAAAAGAATAGTTGAAGAAAGAAAAGATGTAGAAAATTTGCAGCTTTTTGTATTGGACACACTAACGACTGAAAATGACGTGGATGTTGATTACATATTTATGGATATTGGAAAATGGTTAATCATGACATTGAAACGAGAAGACTTCAAAATAAATTTAAACCTGAAGTTTTATAAGATAGTGGTTAGTACATATTTTGTACAATATTGAATTAAAATTATGAGAATTGAACAGTGAATAAATCTGATTAGAGAAAAATAGAATCCGTGGTAATGAGGTTTCTGAGGACAGTAACCAAATTTTGCTGTTCTAGATCGTTATTTATATCCTTCCAGCTTCCTTTAATGACACCCCAGAATACATAGACAGACTCTCTGCTACATACCAGAGGGATCTGTTGTTGGTACTGTCTTGAAAAACATTTAAAAAGTTTTTTTTTTTTTAACTAATGGCGGATACTTGCTTACATCATTCACTCATATGAAGCCAATTTACCGACAGAGTCGTTGCCCAGGGTGCGCCATAGGAGGCTGGTCTATACTACACCCTCAATGAGATGATTATGGAGATTTGTTGGGATGCCACAGGAGAACCGGAGCTTCCCGGAGAAAACCCCCCGTGTTACTTGGACCACGGGCTTACCCAACACAAGTTATAAATCGGGGGTACACCTGGGATCGAACCCGGTATACAGGATTCTAAGTCCAACGCTCTAGCCGCGAGACCACCTAGGCCTATACATTTCAAACGTATTCAACTGCATATCCATTTGCGAATTCCGATATATATTATATAATGCCTTTTATTTTCAATTCCTCATGGAAAATGTGCAACGACACAATCAAAATTTGGGTGCGTCTACGTTTCTTTTGGAAATAAATCGTGAGTGCAAAATAGCAGCTGAAGGAGAATATATGAAGTGGAAGGTGAATGAGTGGTCAATAGTAGGATGGCATCAAACTGGTTTAAACGATTCGTTGGTGGAGATCTAAGCCTTGCAGATAAACCTCGCTCAGGAAAAGCTCCTTTTCTTGAGAATTAGGCTATATCCGCCAATCTGGAAGAGCAATCACTCGCCGGTAGCAGTGAATTGTACGTCATGGCATTTCTAAGGTCACAGTCTGTCGCAGACTCCACCAATTTAGGTTGTGTCTGAACGGCGATGATTAGATTCGTATGAATAGACCGGAGCATCAGTTCTAGAAAAAAAAATTGAGGCGATCTAATGTATAAACACACTACCCTAAATGAACATATTTTAAAACAGAAGAGAGAGTGATATGGGCACGTGTTAGATATAAAAAAACAGACTTCCACACTTATGCTAAACAGCTCGAAGGCTACGTTGTTCATATAGATCTGGAGCAAGGTAAAACGTCGATTTCTGTTTAGAAGGCAACAGGCCGTCGGACCTTAACCCTGACGCTGTAAGAAAAAGAAGTAATTCCTCCGTCGTAATTTCACAGTTCTTTCTAATTTCTGTGATGGCAAAGTGTCCGTGATTGGAATTTTTTAGTGTAGCTTGATATTCTATGCCATCCTCAGTCCACTCTTGTCTCGTTCTCAATTCATGGACTCTATGGTTTAAAGAATTTTGTTATTGAACTATTATCTCTCGTTATCACAGTACTATTGTAAAAATGTTGATGTCATTAACAAGACACATACTTCCTCCTATGTTTTACGAGTTTCGCAACAATTACTTTTCTTATCATGTCTCCAGTGATATTGCTTCCAGGTTATAGATTATTTTCTTGGACTGACATTCACTTATTAAATACAATAATTTACTCCACCCATATAATAGGATATACTTCCGTTTAGGACATTACACACACTAATATATATATATATATATATATATATATATATATATATATATATATATATATATATGTGTGTGTGTGTGTGTGTATTTCTTTTCAGCTCCAAGAAAGTAAGATTTCATTTTCTAACTTAATTGTCGGCCTGGGTAGCGTAGTCGGTATAGCGCTGGCCTTCTGTGCTCGAGGTTGCGGGTTCGATCCCGGCCCAGGTCGATGGCATTGAAGTGTGCTTAAATGCGACAGGCTCATGTCATTAGATTTACTGGCATGTAAAAGAACTTCTGCGGGACAAAATTCCGGTATACTGGTGACGTTGATATAACCTCGGCAGTTGCTAGCGTCATTAAATAAACCATAATTTTCTAACGTAATTTATAAATTGTACAGTTGGAATAACTGCATATAATTAATATTTAATTGAAATTAAATAGATTTTCGTACATTATAATTACCTCTAATATTATTTTAGGCCTACTCTATACGAAAACGAGCTTTTTATTAACGACGCTTTCAGCTGCAGAGGTTATCCAGCGTCGAAATTTGAATGGGCGAGAAATGGTCGATGAATTTTATCTGCAATTCCATATCACCAACAGGGTTATTTTACGTGATGTAGTAAATTTACATACTTTAAAATCCATCGCTCTCGACCGGGTTTGAACCTGCGAAATTCGGATCCAACAGCCCAGTATGGTAATCGCAAGACCACCGATAAGAACGCTCTTTACGAAAATCAGCGTTCAATATTTATATGAATAATACTAAAAGGTATTAGCGATTTAAAATGAGATTCTAAGTATATCACAGGTATTTATACCAAGTAACCGAGAGTAGATGTACTATAAAAGCATTTCGTTTCGTGGGCTCTTTTGTTGTCATTCACTCGCTTACTAATCGATGGGAAAACGCATTTAATATTCGTCGAAGGATCAACAATGACTTGTCTCTGTTTTACTAAAATAGTCCAACACTTCATGTATAAATCTAAGCTTTGAATAGATGTAGCCTATTACACACTTTACATAGGTACCAATGCCTGATCTGAGTTTTCCTACTGTTGTGTGCAATATTGTCAACGTTCTCATATAGATGTGAACAATAATATCAAGTTACTCTACTAGGCGATATTCCGCGTACACGTTATGGAGAACGTAGGCAGGAGGAATGGAAATAGTTGTAGCTCTATATTTACGTAACATTTAACTCATTATTTCTCTGAATTAGATAAAAGTGGGAAAGCGCTGAACGAATCGTCGAAATAGTGTATAGTGATAATTTAGAATGTGACAGACTTGCGTTTAAATGCAATAGACTTACATTTAAGTGCAGTCTGTGAGGCTGGAATCACTGTTTCTCACCGAAAATGGGAAGTACAGTTTTTATACATGTAGAAAACCACAAGTCTTTTTTTTAGCTAGCATGATCGGAAGGCTGTTCAACGTGAAAAGAAAGATCTATTGGAAAGTAGTTTCTCACAGTTCATTTGACACAATGTTACTTAGCGTAACCAACCCTTTGCATGTTAAAATCCATAGATGACTCGTAAAAATTCCGTATATTGAGTATAAAAGTCCGGAGATTTTGCGGCTCTGTTCATGCCGCTTTTTCAGTAGAACTTCTTAAATATTCACACTGACAAGCTAAAGAAGTAGGCCTAATGACTTTCCTTCTTGCTCCTAGCAAGCCACTATTTCTAGCCTATTGTGTCTGAATATATATTTTTTATTTTTTTTGATGACCCTTCAGATAACTTTTATCTTTTATCTTCCTCCGTATCATACGAATCAGAATCTTAATTTTTGGACATAATAAGATTTACCTAAAATTATAATAAAGCACGATGAGTAAATAATGAACTATGGTATTTACTTAGCAATGATGGCATCTTGATTCAATTAATTGTATTTAATTTACTTCCTCGAAAAACATTGAAAAAACAAGAACACGTAACATCTGCACACTTCAGTTTCAAACTTTGAAACACCAACAGTAATTTCAACGCAACGAACTGAGTGAATAGTATAATAAATTAATAATAATCGCATTTCTTCGCTCGGTAGACTGGTTCTGCACTGATCCAACCTGTGTCAGCCAGACGCATACATCGCACCCGATTGGCGATTCTTCATTTAAATATCCCACCTTAAAAATAATCATAGTTGTTGTCGTTATTGTCTTCTGGTGTGAAATAAAGTACAGTCCGTTGGGAAAAATACTACTAAAATGGAATGTAAAAAAAGGCATTATATCTTTCGCACTTAAAAAAATTGAAATAAAATCTGATCTAAAAAATCCTTAGATTTGGGTGGAAAATCCGTATACCCGTAGATACTAACAAAATTCCGTAGATCTACGATAAATCCGTAGAGTTGGCAACACTGAATGTGTAGTTCCGTGAAAATCTCTTAAATCGACCTTTTTGCATTGACGCATAAATTTTCCTTTATGGTAATGCTAGGAGAGAATGCCGGGATGTGAGATACAACGAAGGAGTGAAATTCCAAGGATACCGTACCGTCATGTGGCGAAAGTTTTTTCAGTCTTGTAATATTATAATAGAAAGAGACTTGTTGCGATTTTTTTTTGCATTGTTGCAGCTTTGTCAACGGAATTGTGATTTATTTTAACGAATACTGTTCATGAATTTTCATGCGGCATTTAATTATTTTATGTAACACGTTTATCATAGTGATAACAAATACCCTGTTGATGCCAGTTGGAACAACGATCATAAGTTCTGAGGCGTTTCTATGCATGCATGCATACATACATACATACATACATACATACATACATACATACATACATACATACATACATACACAGGGTAAAGGTTGGTAATTTAATATTGTGATATGAGTAATATTGTGATAGTTCTTTTTGAGAATTTATTACAATTTTAATGAGCGAGAGGAAGATCGGTTTTTTGCGTCAAGTATTAAGGAAATGTTCGTGGACAAGTTTCTGCACGAAACCAGTCCTTCTCTCGCACAGTAAAATTGTAATAAATTCTCAAAAAGAACTATCACAGGATTACTCGTATCATAGTATTTACAACCTTTACCCTACATACATACATACATGCACACATACACATACATACATACATACATACATACATACATACATACATACATACATACATACATACGGTAGATAGCTATAATTAATTGTGACCTTAGAACATTTTATAGAGAAAAAATAAGAGAAAATTGTGGAAAAGAAAATAATCCAAATCAGATTGTAAATTTTAAATTGCAGAAAATCAATATAAATGCAGCATATATGTCGAGAGAAATAAGTGAATGGTAAAAACAAAATCAACTGATCTTCAAATTAGATTGTAAACTTTGAATTGTTATAGATGATTGTAAATAACTGTAATATTATAAGAGAGCTCAGTGCATGTAGTATTACTCAGTGTAATGGAACATGCCGTTTTTAATAAATACAAAAAAATACATACATACATACATACATACATACATACATACATACATACATACATACATACATACATACATACATACATACATACATACATACATAATTTTTACTGAGAAGATCCTTGAGGCATCGCTCCTACTCATAGTACGTTCCTACATTGTCTCTGTAACCTGTGGAGGAGATGGCAAAATGCAGCTTACCTTTAAAAAACATTCAAATATGTATCTTAAATTATTTTATTCTAAGCAATATATTTTTTTCTGAACAAAGTGTTTATTTTAGAACCACTTATTATAATTATAGCAGTATATTCCGTATTCTTTCGTTTGCGACAGACTTGGAGGTGGTGTCAAATGGAACAACTTTTGCTTATCAACCCATATTCGGAAACGCTCCATTACGACGCTACATACACTTGAAAGCGGCGAGCTTCTTCCATTACAGTCCCTTTGCCCCACTCCGATTCTGTATTAAACGCTTGGAATTACAGGCAATTCGTTGTACGTAAACTTAGCAGACTTCCATATTGTTTATGGTAAAACACGTGGTAAGAGCAGAGAAGCCTAGCGTCTTTATCGACGATGCAGTGTGTGTAACGAGATGGGTGAGCGCTATGTTGAGCACCTATTCTAAACCAGAGATTTGTGAGCTATGTCAAAATATGCATAGATACGGAAATAACATTTGGAGCTCCCTTATTGTAAAAGTTTCACTTACAACGCACTGCGCACATGCAGTAAACAAGAGCCTCTGTATGTATGCTACTTGTGGACAGTCGTGCGAAATTGTTGCCTACATACAGATGGACTCCTATCAAGACTCACTCCAAATTTTAATTCTGTATCTGTACTTATTGTGCTTTTTATTTGTGTGAGCTATGTGAAAACATGCACTTAACAGTATTTGTATATTATACATAGCATTAAAAGAGAAGTGAAGAGAGTGGCGTTAAAAAAAAAACAATAGTTATCCCCTATCTTCCCGGATTCCATCTTGCGAACAAGAAATAGCCATGGGAAAAACTCGCCGCTATCAGAGGTACGTAGCTTAATAATTGAGCTTTATCGGATATGGTTGATAAGCAAAGGTTGACGCAACTTATCACTCCACAAAGTCTGTCACAAACTCGCCCGAACTCCCTGTATTTTGTATAATAAAATACTGGAGATTTTATCATCACAATTATGTTATTTCATTAATGAGGCTAAATGACAGGGGAGCTTAGTCATTTAAGAAGAATTTGGAATAAACTATTTCCACTCCTAGTGAAATACAGTGTTCACAACATTTCGAAAGTTGGATATACGTTCACCTTCAGGTAAAAGAGAAGAAGGAAGAGATGATGATTCTTCCCTTTGGAGTTGTTAACATAATTATGGCGAAATTTATAGATCTATGACACTTCCGACGAGTGAGATACTCCTCTCTCTTCGTTTTTTTAAATTGAAGCCGGAAGATATAGTACATCCAATCCCGATCTCTGTGTTTCATGATTGAAGAAAAACTCCCAGAACCTACTTATTGTGTTCACCTATATTTATTATTATTATTATTATTATTATTATTATTATTATTATATCATCATCATCAAAACATTGTCGCCCTTGGTAGCGTAGTTGGTATAGCGCTGGCTTTCTGTGCTCGAGGTTGCGGGTTCGATCCCGGCCGAGGTCGATGGCATTTAAGTGTGTTTAAATGCGTCACGCTCATGTCAGTAGATTTACTGGCTTATAAAAGAACTCCTGCGGAACAAAATTCTTGCACACCGGCGACGCTGATATAACCTCTGAAGTTGCGAGTGTCGTTAAATAAACCATAATTTATAATACAAAACATTTATTAGACCAGGTGATCCGTTACTGTCTCACATAAGATGTGATTAAAATGCTAAGGCAAAGCCTATTCCTTACGTCTTCGTCAACTGCAAATCTTTTCACTTGAACTCAGTGATTTAAAAATTGGTTTGAAAACAAACTCTTTGATAATTCGATTAACACTACGAGTATATCTAGAAATACTACCATTAATTATAATTTGAAACCTGACAGTAATTGTAAGACATTATATAGCTGTGCTTAGCATACTTTTCTCTACTGTTTCTCTTGGTCCAAACGCTGCAAGCAGACAGACATATCGGTAGTGACGTATCCGTTGAACGGAAGTGAGGAGATCCGGTTGGAAATGGTGGCTGTAATGTAGCCATATGATGGTCTTCATGTCATGAATGCTTGGATATTAACTGGGGAACATTTGTAGTGCATAATTTTATAAATTGAAACAAACAGAACCTTGTTTTACGAGTTTATTTTTTCTCCGCTTGAAAACAGTGGCTTCGTTAACAAGTCTGTAAAGAAACAATGATGATACTGATCGTGCAGAATACATGGACATTAAAGTGCCTTTCAAGGTCGCTGAAATACGCACACATGAGGTCTGTTCACTTGGCTAAATGAGCAATTTGTAATCTACCTCCAGCTCAACCTTCTACATTTGATCAGCGTTAGGTAGCGAACAATACACCATTCATCCGGCTGCACTTCCGTCTCGGTTGTGTTACGAGTTATGATTCTTGGACTTTCTAGTCAAGACAAGACAGTACTATTATATAAAATATTCGTCCTACATCATTTACGCTGTATAAAAATGAATGTTTTTATATTGTCAGTGGTCCATTAAATTCTTCTTATGAGATATGCAGCTCATTACGTAAATAATGTCATGACGAAAGAGTTATTGAGATTTATTTTGTTTTGTAGTGGTCATCTATTATCAGTTAAGGAGAATGCACCCACGCTGGTTTGTTTAACATGTGACTGAAGCAACAAATTATTCTGAAACATCACATATTTTTTTTGGTTCGTTACATGGTGCAGATATTAGAGAGTTTTATCATCAGATGATGCTATCCATACACTGACTTACTGTAGGCTTTTATGCCAAATTCTTTTTTTTCAGTTCTGTACTAGACGACTACAGTTCTAGAATATTTCGTAGCATAATTAGGTTCCAGCCGTTGCTGAATCAGCTGACGCTTCTCAACAAAGAAGATTTTGGTTTCCAAGCAGATTGTCCAATATTTCTGATGAATAAAATGATTTAGGAATTTTCTCAATAAAATTTTTGTTTTCCTCCATTCGCATTCCATTATTGTTCCATTACCGTTATATTATCATCTTATCGTTCTACCACTGGTGTAATAATTGGGAGATAGTGACTTGGACTCGTATTATTATTTTTTTGCTGCGCTCAGGTTCGAATCCCGGTTGGACAGGTTACCTATGTTATCTGGTTTTTTGGGAAATTTTCCCAGACTGTAAGACGAATGTCAGATAATTCTGTAACGAATGTTCGGGACTCGTCTCGTCAAATACCATTTCGATATTACCACTCGATAACCTCTAGTTGGTATAAAATCGTTAAATAACCGATTGAAAAATCATCCAGAATTTTGGTTGTTAGGAAATTGGTGTTAAGTAAGAAACTTCAATGTAATTTTGTGAAAGATAGTCTTATTCTGAATTTTTAGCTTTTACAAAGTACTACCTATTATTAAATTTCGGGGAGAGGACAATAGAAATAGTAGGTTATAACATTGTTTTTCACTTGCAACTGTCCTAAATAATAAAACCAGAAGAAATATATATTTAGTAATTTTATATGTAAGCCGCAGAATGACGAGAAACAGCCAACGGAAGGGTCGAAAAGGGGAAGGGGAAGAGTCAGGCATAGATAGACAAACAGACTGATAGAGACGGAGAGTAAGAAAAGGACGATGTATAAATTAATGACATTGATGAAATCTGTAGGATGTTAACTGTGACTACTTATCATCATTGTCCTTGTTTCTCCTCGTCTGAGTTGCCATGATTTATTTTATCAGTCTCACAACAACAAACTTAATGAACGTGCTTATAAAATGGGAACATACCAGGCCATGTTCTTGGTAGAAATATAGGATCTATCAGTAACTATCAGACGCAGTATATAAAACCTCCCACATACTAGCATGCCACTAAACAGTGTTTCCATTTTCTGCCTCAGACATTAATCCTGATATGCACTGTGCTAGTGCCAAAACTATTTAGGAAATGTGTTTATATTCGATGTAATCAATGTACGATTAGTGCAAGGAGTGAAATCCTTTTGTTGAACAAAGAGGTGGAGCAGATTTTTTTACTGAGGCATTTCAGTGATGAAATGAGAATGGCAGAAATAACTGAAGTATTAGGAAAATTACCTGCCAAGCAGTTCCATTATGTGCCAAAAAATAACATTATTTACTGTTTTGTAACTTGATTATCTAGTCATGCCAGATTAAACGTATTAATAAATAAAATATTAAAAAGATTAGTAAGAAAGTAATAACACTAAGAAATAATTACTCGTTGTACAAATATTTTATTGCAGGCCTATAGTGTGATTAATGAGTGAGAGTATAATCACCAATAATACGCAGAAAATTATTTTTTAATTTAAAAAGGATGTCAACATTGAAGAATTTATGTTTCCATTTCCGTGGCTTGTGTTGTTAATTTTTTTTTTATTAAGGTTCCTGTTGTATTTATTCGTAAGATACACGGAATTCATCACAGATTTTAATAACTAAGGTAGTGAGATAATAAAATAAAGGCGTTGTGGAAAGTGAAATTTCGTTTGGTTTCTAATAGCTCATTCTCCAAACAACTTCAGCCCAAAATAGTTGAAAATTAAATTAAGTTCGCAATTGAAGAGTGTGATCCCAAAACACGTTCAGTCCATGTTTATGACAAGACTGGGAAAGTTTTTTTTTTATATATATTCGTCTACGGACTGAGTGAATTTTTAAGTGACATGCACAGTAACACATTTTTATACAAGGATTGTTTTGGAAGAAACCAGGCTTAAAATATAATGATAGAGGTTTCAAACATAATCATATATCTTTAGGTCCACACCTGTGGAGTAACGGTTAGCGCGTCTGGCCGCGAAACCAGGTGGCCCGGGCTCGATTGGGGCAAGTTACCTGGTTGAGGTTTTTCCCGAGGTTTTCCCTCAACTCAATATGAGCAAATGCTGGGTAACTTTCGGTGTTTGGACCCCGGACTTATTTCACCGGCATTATCACCTTATCTCATTCAGACGCTAAATAACCTAAGCTGTTGATAAAGCGTCGTAAAATAACCCACTAAAATAAAAAATATATTTTTTTTATATAAATCATAGAAATGGCCATAAGGACTCAACGAGTTTTGGAATCACACTCTTCAGTTACTTAGTCTTGGATTACACTCATCGGGAGGGAGAAGTCATCATTTCGATAACAAATTCATTGTGCGGGAAACAAGGCTACTTTATCTATGTTCTCCGTCATTACAGGTTACGAAAACTGAAAAGTACATAAAAAATTGAACTTGTTTTAGGAGCGAGTTGTTCAATTATTTCTCGGTAATAGTTTAGTATTTTGTGTGAAAACTATTAGACTAATTTATTACACCAATATTGTGACACATTACTTATTATTATTATTATTATTATTATTATTATTATTATTATTATTATTATTATTGTTTTATTTTTACTAACGGGGGTACTTGACTTTTCGTTATTCACTCACATGAAGCCAGTTGTGTAGACCAATTTACCGACAAAGTCGTTGCCCATGTTGCTCCATAAGAGGCTGGTCTACACTACACTTGTGATCAGATGAGATGATGGAGATTTGTTGATGCCACAGGGGAACCGAAGCTCCCGGAGAAAATCCCTGTGTTACCTGGACCACGGGCTTGCCCAAGACAAGTTACAAATTGGGGGTACGCCGTGGATCGAATCCGGGTCCACGGGATATTCACACTTAATTCTTAGTTTTAATTGTTTGCCTCTGCTAATGTATCCTCGTATACCTATCAATTAATCAATCTTAAATTATTTTCTTGATATTCACATTTTTACACAAATATTATGACCGTTAAAGATTAAACAGGTATTGTGTCATTCACTCTATTTCAGATTATTATTATTATTATTATTATTATTATTATTATTATTATTATTATTATTATTATTATTACTATATTCAGAGGTCATAAAATCATGACATTATATTCGGAATGTTAGTGTTATTGAATGAAAGGGTGATGGTAATACAACGGATATCTCTGAAAAGACAATGAAATATGTATTTTTATGAGTCATGCTAGTTTCATTTGCGCATATGGTAACATTATCTTAAATACAATAAACTAAATGTTGACATAAAGTTGCTCTGTTGTGATAATTTTGTACCTACTAAAACTGTTCTTATTATTGAAGAAATTATGCAATAATTAACATATATATTATTTTATTTCATATTGTTTCAGGAATTCAGAAAAGCGGAAAGAGAAATCACGTGATGCAGCCCGATGTCGTCGCAGTCGGGAAACCGAGATCTTCACAGACCTGGCACAAGCGTTGCCTATGCCGCAGAGTACAATTTCACAATTAGACAAGGCATCCATCATGCGACTTGCTATTTCCTACCTCAAAGTTCGCAGTCTCTTGAATTTACGTGAGTGTTTTCTTACAAAATCCAGATTAAGAATTAAGGTTTAATCATATTATTAATTTAGGTACTAAGACCCAAGTCTTGACAACTTAACTCATTTGGCAGAGCACTGACTTACGATGACTGCAGACCCGGGGTCGAATCCGAACAATGGCGGAGTCGTATTTGTAGTGGACAAAGTCAAGATTCCTTAACGATTTTCTCGGGATTCTCTCGTTTTCCTCCATTTTACCATCACTGTCCGTTGCAGTATTAATTATCATTAGAGGCGGATGTTGATGACCTAAAAATCTACTTAAAATGATTATTAAAATGTCTTTAAACTAATGAAAAAGTGACATGAAATTAAAATATTATTCACCGTACTCGCACCACAACTTCTTAAAAATTAGTCACCTTGTTTCAATCACTGCTCTGCAAATCTCGGAGAGAGGAGACAACTTCCTGGAATTTGGCTAAGATAAAGGAAAAGAACATGCAACAAAATGAAGGTTTTAAGGGAAAACTGTAGATTTTAATGAGGGTTTACAATGTGTTTCAATCAGAGGTGGTCCATGTCAGTGCCTTCAGTCTCCTTCTCCTTCCGCGCTTCACTCTTGTTACCAGATCTTCCAGATGAGGGAGTGTGAATGACAACAAATTGTGGGCGCAGCGTGCATTCTTGCAATCTTTGTTTTAAAAATACTTTCTACTACAGTAGACATTCCTTCCGAACCATGTTGAGGACACAATGTCAGGACATGGTAAAAGTTTCCCCCCTCCCGAACATAAATTCTACCGTACCGACAAAAAAACCGTAGCGGTCAAAGTCCTCACTTAAACTAAGCTGCTGTCAAGCATTTTATATTACTTCCGTTGTGTGAAGTGAAACCTTCAGTGGAATGAGGGATGGGCTTTAGAGTCTGTTCCAAACTATAAAACTCAAATTTCACTGTTATTCACTTAGCCTGTTCAGTAGGTAATTACTACTGACCTATTTGCTTAGAAAATGATTTAACAAAACTATCGGTAAAGAAGAAAGTAAAATGCATTCCAAATGATCTAGAAGTTCTTCAGAGTATTAAAAATGACCAAAAAAATGTTGAAAAAATATAAAAATGACCTATTAGTTGAAAAACGTCAAAAATGCAAAACATGCAATATCAGAAATTACTTTTTTACGTTGACACTAACATAGAAAGGATTTCTATATTAATAGGTATCGTCCGAATGTGAAAAATAAGATGTCTTTTCATCAGCATCCGCTCCCTAATTATTATAATTACAATAGCACCAACCAAAAAGATACTGGTATGGCGATGAAGTATTGCGACTGGCGTACATATGCCATCAGTTTGGGGAGGCGTAATACGCTTTCGGTGGGGATAAAAGGACACTCTAGTGAGACTTCACCGGAACTGCAAGTTTACATGGCTTAATCGACCGTGGCACCACATAGTTGAGTCACTCACTATCTTTGCAAAGAAAGCGACCTTTCGGACTTCAACAAACATTACATACTTACAAAGACGTGGCAAGACACAATACAGATAAGACCATTCTAGGCGGCGGTGCTAGCCTACAGGCCCCTCGTCCGTAGAAAAAAAAAGTTACTAAGAAGCAAACCGTTCATTGTATTGAACTTATCTATGTTACAGAAGTAAATGAAGAACTCTTTCTTAAGCATTTTCAGTCCATTTTGTATAGTTTTCAGGAGAGCAATAAAACTGCAACTCGTTGTTTCCGTGATTAAAGGTTTTTTTTTTTTTTTTTTTTTTTTTTGCGGTGAATTGGTTTTGAAATTATTTCTTCTCCCATCTGGCAGATTAAAGGCTGAGAATCAGTAAACTCCTTTTGTTTCCAGCAGAGAAAGTATTGTGATACTACAAAAAGAAAACTGATTTAGAGGTTTTTGCAGAAATACACGTTTTCAACATACTTATTATCGAAAATGTCGTTTTGAGCATGCCGTCTATTTACACCAATTTCTCCCAACTATTGAACAGTTTTTCTTAGTTTATCCAAGAGTGATGCACATAAATAATATACTTTAGTACAAAGTAGTAAGTTTACTGTAATTGAAGTCAAATCAGAAAACAAATTGGGTTTCTTGCATAACATGAAGAGAAAAATGTTGAAATGAGCTATCCAGCATATCTACAGACCCTACTTTTTCGGAGGAACTATTTACTATATTATGTAGAACTATTCCTACTTTTCGTTGCGAATTTTTTCCAAGTTTATAGTTCCCAGGTCTTAACAAACCAAGCCAGGTATCACTCTAGTGGAGAGTGCCTCATTATTTAGGATTATTATTGCTTGTCATGGACGTATTTGTTATACATGAGTGAAACGCTGATTTTATGTGCAATCTCGAAAACGAAATTTAATCTTGTTTGTATGCATTTTGAATTATTTGAAGGATTCAGAACCATAGTGGGCCAAGCGCCATTTACTAAAACAGTAGAAAACAAAGGTTAAAATGAAGTTATTACCATAATTCAATGGAAACATATAGCAAGTAATATAAAATATACACAGTCAAACTAAATGATATGTCAGTCTTCATTAAACTGTGGTATTCACTTAACTTTAACCATTGCTTTCTTCGTTTTTAATAAATGGCGCTTGGCCCACTATGGATCTGAACCCTTCATTTATGTATGCCTTTCGAATAATAGATTTTTAAGAAAATATAGCATGAAAGATAATAACAATCGCAGCATGATACGAAAAGAACTAAATTGTTGCGAAACTAATAAAACGTATAATGTGATAGTATGTATCAACTTCGCAACTCGTATATTTTAGTTACTTTGAACTGAACTTGTTTTTGGAACGAGGTCTTCAGTTACAATAGAGCAATACAAGCCATTTGGAAGAATTCCTTAAATAATTTCGGTAACTTGGTTAATGGAATGAAAACTTTAAAAATAAATAGGATAGGATAGGATAGGATAGGATAGGATAGGATAGGATAGGATAGGATAGGATAGGATAGGATAGGATAGGATAGGTGTTACGTAGTTGTAAAACATTCCTAGCGATATTATTACTTTTAGTGGTTATAACTAGGGGGCGGATGTTGGTGAAAAGTCATCTTCTTATTTTTCACATTAGGACGATACCTATTAATATAGAAATCCTTTCTATGTTAATATCAACGCAAAAAAATAATTTCTTATATTGCATGTTTTGTATTATTTGACGTTTTTGAACTAATAGGTCATTTATATATTTTTTCGGCATTTTTTTGGTCATGTTTAATATTTTGAAGAACTTTAAGATCATTTTCTAATCAAATAGGCCTATTGAATCAGTGAATAACAGTGAAGTAGGAGTTTAATAGTTTTGAACAGACTCTAAAATCCATCCCTCATTCCATTGAAGGCTTCACTTCACACAACGGAAGTAATATGAAATGCTTGACAGCAGCCTAGTTAAACTTAACATAACTTAAACAGAGGGCTTTGATCGCTACTGTTCTTTTGTCGGTATGAGGGTGTCTTTAGAATTTATATTTGGAAGTGGGGAAACTTTCGCTGTGTCCTGGACAGGACGTTGTGTCCTCAACATGGTTCGGTAAGGATTCTACTGTAGTAGACAGTATTTTTAACACAGAGATTGCAAGAATGCACGCTGCGCCCACAATTTGTTTTGGCACTCACACTCCCTCAACTGGAAGATCTGGTAACAAAAGTGAAGCGCGGAAGGAGGAGGAGACAGAGAATGAAGACACTGACATGGACCACCCCTGATTGAAACACATTGTAAAGCCTCATTAAAATCTATAGTTTTCCCTTAAAACCTTCATTTTGTCGCATGTTCTTTTCCTTTATCTCAGCCAAATTCCTGGACGTTGTCTCCTCTCTCCGAGATTTGCAGAGCAGTGATTGAAACAAGGTGACTAATTTTTAAGAAGTTGTGGTGCGAGTACGGTGAATAATATTTAAATGTCATTTTATTTTAATTTCATTAGTTTAAGGACATTTTAATGATCATTTTAAGTAAATTTTTAGGTCATCAACATCCGCCCCCTAGTTATAACTTTTGAACATTTTCTTTCTTACGCATATCTGATATGTAGATAATTTTATTCAGCGCATTAGTCTTTTTTTCAACCCCATTTTGAAACGCCTTAACGTAATCAATGTTTTCAGCACCTTTTTTTGTTCTGGGTTTAAAATACCTACAAATTTCTAATTGCACTATACAAATTAGTATCAAAATTACATGTGAAATGTGTGCACGTGTATTGATGAGTTCTGACATAAGCAAAATTTTTTCTGTTCTGTTTTTGTTGTGACAACTATATTATTATTTAATAGTTCATGTTGTCTGTACTATGTAGAATAGTTATCCTGCTCGCCTTTGGGACCGAGGCTCGGTAGTTCAGTCTCAACAAAGGACGATAGATTAATGGTGATAAAATTCTTAGCATGTTTCCTTCTTCTTTGGAAATAATGTGAGAGTTCAATACCATATAATCACATCATTATAGTTTATCGAAAAATGTTATTTTTGACTGAGAAGGCAACATACAAAATATAGTGACATCGACATCATCATCATCATCATCATCATCATCATCATCATCATCATCATCATCACTACCTGACACAAAATAGTAATGAATTCAATCTTATAGGCGCTCCCTCCTTAGAAATAAAGTTCGTAGAATTGAAGTTCTTCTTACTGCCAAGCAGTAGGAGGCAATGAGCCAATCATTAGTATTTGTCTAACTTTGTAGTTCTTACAAAATACTATCGTTGAACAATCAATAGTAGCAAATTCTTGATGTACTTTTATGTGTTTTGAATACCGGTAATGCAGTCTTGTTTGTGTATACAATACTAATAATACTACTACTACTAATAATAATAATAATAATAGTAATAATAATAGTAGTAGTAATAATAATAGTAATAATAATAATAATAATAATAATAATAATCGTTGCGCGACAATCTATGAGGGACAAGCCGACTGCTGACCTCACGTCCAAATGCCTCAGCAGAGGTGAACGATCAACTAGAAAAGAGTGTAACGTGAGTTCAGCACAATGATGTCCTCAGCCGTTATAGCTGATTTACAAAACTGAATTTCGCTATCTATCATATCTCCCCAAATTCTTCACGATGTTTGGTGGCCACCGGTCCTATACACTGGCCGAAATTTCTTGAGAAAATTCCTTCTCCATAAAGACTCGAACCAGATCTCATTCCGTAACGCGAGTCCGTGATACATATATATGGTGCTTAGTGAAAAGGACGTAAGCCAGAATTTGGATTATGACCTCCGTATGAATACAAAAAAAAATATATACTTCTCCAGGTGATATAAAGGACATATATCTATTCCCTTCCATAATGATGTAGAGCGTCAAATTTCCAGCTCATCATAATGATATTGGCTCTGATCATGTATATTGGTCTTTACTTCAAACTTTGCTGTTGCTCTACTAAAACCTTGCAATTTAAGATTTATGCCCTTTTTGCCGAGCACCATAGATACATAACTTATAGTCTATAGAATGATGAACTTAAATATATATTTAACAGAATTACAAACTTTAACATATTACATCTATTTCGTAAAGACGATTACTGTCTGAATTCTCTGAAAAATTGGAAGAAAACGGGTCAAATGATTAGACAGTGATATATGTAGTTGATTACATAAGCACAAAGAAACATACATGTTTATAGCGAGCTGCATATACATACATACATACATACATACATACATACATACATACATACATACATACATACATACATACATATATACATACATACATACATACATACATACATACATACATATAGATGGAGTGATGACTAAGCAGAATTGAATTTTGCCTGTAGCCTTCTCATTATGATACATTCCTTAAATGTATGACATTGTTTCCCCAACTTTGCTAGCAGTCCAAGGAAAATCATGCTAAAGAATTCTGTCATTTAAAATGTCTACCAATCTGGAATAGTTTGAATCGATGAACATTTGATTTAATGACAGACTTGTAACTACTGGCTTTTGATGGCGACTATTATTTCTTATTTACTATAAAAATAGTTTTTAAGCTTCATAGGTGATAATAACAACTAAGAAGAAATGATTATATGCCGTGTGATAATGTTTTTCACATTTTCCATAACATTTGTAATGTAAGATCAAAATCTTACATGTTTACATTAAGTTTGAAATAATTATGTTAGTTTATTTTTATTGAATGCTTTATTTATGCTAATGCATTTTCGATTATTTATCCGGTACAAATAACTGAATGAATTACTAGAACTTTTATTCGAAGCGAATATACAGTTTATTCATCTTAAAAGGTTGCACCCCTCCAGCTTAATTTCTGAATAATAAACTGTCATTATATTCCAATTGCAGTATAAAAGGTCTGTGTATTATAAATTCTAGACACTTTATTCTTTTTACACAAAAATATATATTTTTTTATTTGAATCTATAGCCTATGTATATTGTTGAAACTGAAGTACTTGTTCTCATATTGTCGAGAATTATTTTGGTTTTCATTTATTAATATACACAGTATATTGTTGTCTGCATGCCTTATAACGTGGTGACAGAATTTCAGTTCTGCAGGTTATCGCATTTCTCATACTACATAATATGACGACAATTCTGAAATTATGACGCACATCCCCTGGTTTTCTTGAATTTACAAGATGAGGAAATGCACTTCCTGAGTACCGAATGATGAACGATATAGTGTTACAGTACCTTGCCGTAATCTGCTCAAATACATCAAGCAGAATTCACAGTGGGATAACATACACTTACTATGTGTGGATAGCAAGAATTCTGTTCAGACAATGCATTATATCACAGTTTTCACAGTAGCTGTAGTTATGTTTTAGGTTGCAAAGGGATAGATATGTATACAGTAACCGTAATATTTCATACTCTATTTTTTGTTGTAAGTTTACATTAGTATGCCTCTTATTTTTCATGCTGTGAATGACGAGGGACGAATATACGTATTTTTTGCTTCTGCAAACTTGACAGTGCAGCATAACATTCTTGCGTGAACTCCTAATGACAGCTTTACAGTGCGTGACAATTCTAATTCTAAATAATTATTTCAGAGTTACATAAGCTAACATTTGCCGTTTCTGATTTAGAATGAAGTATTGTCTTTTATTTTAAAAATGAAATTAAAAATATCCTTTGCAATTAAAGTTCTTCAATTTTAGCAAGCAGAATTCACAGTGGGATAACATACACTTACTATGTGTGGACAACAATAATAAAATTATTCTGTTCAGACATTGCATTGTGTATCACAGTTTTCACAGTAGCTGTAGTTATGTTTTAGGTTCCAAAGGGATAGCTAGGTATACAGAAACCGTAATATTTCATACTTTATTTTTTATTTCAAGTTTATACTAGTATGCCTCTTATTTTTCATGCTGTGAATGACGAGGGACGAATATACATATTTTTTGCTTCTGCAACCTTGACAATGCAGCATAACACTCTTGCGTGAACTCCTAATGACAGCTTTACACTGCGTGTTAATTTTAATTCTAAATAATTATTTGAGAGTTACATAAGCTAACACTTGTTGTTTATGATTTAGAATGAAATATCGTCTTTTATTTAAAAAAAAATAAACTAAAAGCATCCTTTGCAATTAAAATTCTTCAAATGTAGCTGTTCCATATGACAGGATTTTGTATATAAGATGGGGTATCCATTATTGCGTACTGGTACAAATCCTGCGCATGCGCAGTATGCTATAATTGGAACTTTGAAAATTCAGGTGGCCCAAATTTTGTTTCTGGGTCTGTACACATAGGCGGAAAATTCAGGTGGCCCAAATTTTGTTTCTGGGTCTGTACACATAGGCGGAGAGAGAACCGTTTCCTTGGGGGAAGGGGGGCAAAGCAAAATCATACAATCCCCATATAACGGAGTTATGGGGGACATCATTTACCTCCTCCCCCCGTTATAGCTTGACCGTGGTACAGTACAGTATATCGGATTATGATCACTTAATAAAGGTTTTTTCGGGGGGCATGTTTCTTACAGTGTTACATCCATATCCGCGATGTTTCGGACCTAATTGTGTAGGGCTTGAACTGTAGATCTGCCGCAAATTATAATAGGGCACAATTTAAAATAATCTTCATCTTTTCCTCTCTCTCGTACAGAAACACATATGCATTAATAAAATTACGTAACAGTGCTAACAAACTTTTTTATATTAAGCTTTCCTGAAGATACATGAAATGTAAACTCTAAATTATTTTATTTAATCTCGTCTTTAAGTTTACAGTAAACTTTACACATTATACCGGGATCACTTTTCTTTTTTCTGCATTGTTGTGCAGTATTTAATTCATATTTCTCCAAGTGGATGGCGGCTGAACACTGCAGACTTCTAACACACGAGTACAGACTGTTAAAGAGAAACATTACAGTGCTTCCATTCCTCAAATGAGGTATAGAAATCGTATACATTAAAAAATTTAAACTAAATATTATAGTCCAGACACATGATCTGAAGACATTTCATCAATTTAAACAAGCACAGAGACTTAATCATAAACAAAAGCAAAAAAGATCTTTTGAATTCAATATTTTCTAACTCCGCCTATGTCTGTAAATGCCTGTTATCATATGAGAAGCTTATTTTAGGATTTCATAAGACAAGGCCAGAGGAAGACAGACAGAACGGACAGACAGACAGACAGACAGAAACGAGTCTCGGCTCGCAGACTGTCATGGATGTAAAATGTTCACTTAAAAAGCCGGATACTCTCACTGACCATAGCGTCTCTGTTTAAGAACAACGTGCCGAAATTGAAGATTTCTTGCCACCTTTGATGTTACTTCTGCGCACCATGGATGTGGATCTATGTTGCACTATGTGAAGATGTAAACTGAAAATTTATAGTGTGTACAATGTTTTAAAAAATATTAATTCTGAAAATTTGAAAATGAAATATATAGATATTAATTTATTTTAACAAGCATATGATGTAATGAATAATATTAAACATTTTGTGAATAAAAAGGTGATTTCTGCTTTTAATGAACTTTTCGGTATTAAATTATTTGAACGTACTGAGATGTTAGGATAAGATTATACGAGTTTATAAGATGCGTGAGCTTCGATAAGAAACAAGAAAATTATTATAGAAACTGAGCATTGAGACATATACTGTATATGAAAAGTTGGAAAGTTTAATCTTCCCTCTACTTTTATTAAAGTAAAGTGAGGAGCAATTTTTACTTGCTCATGATATGAAGTATAAAGCTAAAGCATTGTGTTGCTTCAAAAAATCGATTTCGGAATTTTCACGGAAATGCTTGCTTTCGGCATTCCTGATATCAATAACATGGTTTTGGACATGCCGTCTCTGTCTGTCTACTTTGTATGTAGCGATTTGTCGTATACAATTAAGACATTTTGTTCTTATTCAGTATGTGCGATTCAATTTGTCGGGGAATGTTGAACATGAAATGTAATAATTTGTATTAAAAAATTAGCGAGCCTTTATTTTAAATCAGAACACAATAACTATTTAATTAAGTCAAATGTGGGTAACTGTTTTCTTCCTCATGTTTCAAGTTACATGTGATAAACTGGCAACCTAAATGATAAGAGTTCGTAAAGAATAAAAAATTATTTCCTGAAAGAAATTTATTATACGAATTATTCTTACTTTTTGTTGGGATTTCACCGCAAGTTCTTACAGTCCATGGCACAAAAGATTGTGCATTTAGACAAGGGAGTCTCTTTCTTAAAGGATTATCTGCCACCTTTTTTACGTGTAGATGAATTTCTACAGAATTAATTAGTTTTATAGCGATCTGAATGACTGTATAAATTATTTGAAAAACGAATAAAATTATCTCATGAAACACAAGCATATTTTAAAATTCATATCACTCTTAGTTACAGTACCGATTACGCGAGTAGAAATATTAGCAAAATTAGTGACTTAATGTCTACTTAAATCTTAAAATGTATAGATCCAGCAAAATATCTTACTTTTCTTTATTATACAGAGTGTATTTTTCTTTGCAATCCAGAGAACCGTTGCTTATTACTTTATTTGAGTGCCAAGTAAATAATTGTTACTTTTGAGAAAATAAACTTTAAATGGTAACCTTTTCAGCATGAAAAGGGAACTGAATTGTTGCGAAAAGTATAAAAGGTATAATGGCAATTTATGTTTCACGTTCGTCACATTTTGCAAAATGTGAGTGATCTGCAAATCTGTTGTTCTGTGTGAAGTCCCAGATCATAGTATATATGATCTAGGGTGAAGTATATTTTTATGTATAATATAGTTTGATAAGCGTACGTAATTAATTTATTATTAGTACAGGTATAGTGTATAGGCCTACTCACATGATCAGATGGCATCTACAAAGCACTACTTCCAGTCATAATTTGATTTATAAATTACATTTCATTTTCCCTTTATATTGTGCAGTGGTGACGGTTTTATTGTCCGTTATTACCTTTGTTGTTTATGCTTACGTTATGGTATGATCTGTTATGTTTGTCAGAACAAATAAAGAATTATTATTATTATTATTATTATTATTATTATTATTATTATTATTATTATTATTATTATTATTATCTACTAAATTTAGATCAAAAGAAATAGTGATTCTTTAACTAGACAAACTGCAATTGAGGATCTGAATTCTAAAACATGCTAACTCCTGGTGCTTTCTAAATTCTATGTGTACTAATTACATGGACTTAGAATAGTTTAGAATGCAGGTGGTTTCTCATGAGGCCAATAAACTTGACAGAAACCGAACGATACTACCTACCTAGACTTTGTAGAGCCTTCACTTCCTAAGGCATAAGCAAAGAGGAGGAGTCACGGCAGAAATAACAGCGACGCGACTATAGTAGACTATTTTTAACGTACGATATCGTACCCTGAGACATAACAGTATCGTATATGTGCTTAGTTCAATTTTCCATTTTTTGGACTTAGCATGTTTTAGAATTCAGGTCCTCAATTGTAAATATGAAAAATCAGAAGTTTACTTACAAGCACTGTTTCATCACTTAGTTCCAGAGACTTGTAAGGCGAAACTGGATTCCACAAATGACCCGCTGTTTCTCAGAGCTCTGGAGGGATTCCTGCTCGTTGTGTCAGCAGATGGTGACATGATATTTCTTTCTGAGAACATAAATGAATATCTTGGAATCACACAGGTATGATATTTAACTTTAAGACCTTATAATACTCAAATTTTATTTTAAATGAAATAATAGTCCATAACATACATAATTACGATCAGGTTTCACAAAGGCATAGAAATGTATTTTGAATAGTTTGAATATCATATTTGCATGAAAGCTCTTCTGTATACAATAGGAAACATGCATCTATTTTATTTTTCGTCGAAAGTGGGTCCTTTTAGCAGAAAATATGATATATTATATTTCAATATAATTCGAAAATATAAGAAACTTTTGTCTTTCCGATTAAAATTTAAATAAAATGCGGGGGGGGGGGATGTTTTAGATATCATGTGACTAGGAAACTATATTTCATTAGTTACAGAGTATAGCTACTCCAATAGCTTTTATTGGATTAAGATGGAGCAAAATTTGTCTGCGCTTCAGATTTTTATTCCTACCAGTTTTTAGTTTGTTATTCATTGTATAAATTTGCTGAAAATATCCACACGGAAAAGTATTGTGTCTGGTGTATTTTTCCATTGTGTAAAAACAGATTTCCTTCTTCGTATGTTTTCAAGATGCATTTTGCACTTCACAATGCACTTTACACTTTCACGATTGACTTGAGCTTATCCTACAACATAATCATTAATCACTATACTTTGTGAAGTGTCTAATTCTTAAAGGATTAGCTTCTTTATTTATAAGCACATTTCTTAACGAGTGAGTAAACCATTGGTTTTTTTGTACCATTAAATAATGTTATTTATTTTGTCTCTTGGATAATAAAAAAAAAAATATACTACAAATTATAACATCATTCGTAATATGACAAAGGAACTGAAGTGTTGTGAAACATGCAAAATGTATAATGAGAAATTAACGAAACTTCATCTTCATATTTTGGTGCACATTAAATAATTTTTTACATATGCAGAAAGAAGAGGAAAAGGAGAAGACTACTAAAAGTAAAGTGATATAAGAATAATGAATAACAAAGTCTGTAACTGTAATGCCTGAGTTCCAGTTTCTCTCGAACATAAACATTTTTTTAATTTTTTGCACACTGTCATAATTTTGCAGAAAATAAAACATTTTTTTTTTTTAATATCTAGTGACAAAATTAATATTTAATTATCATTTATCGACAAATGTTGGTAGTAGTGTATGTGACACTTGCTAAGAATATACAGCAGTAAAATATGCTCTTACACATAATATAAACTTCCCCATTCCATCCTTCTTATGACAGCATAAACTCTTTTACGTTTTTCCTTGCCAGCTAATGAATCATATCCAGTGATGGCAGAGCCAATCTTTAATTGAAAATTAATGTCATTAGTGCTTATGTACATTCTGTGTTTGGTAAATATTTCTCTCAGCCTAATCCGACTTTCATCATATAAATTACAATTATAGTATTGTATTTCATCCTACACTGTATGGGGACTTTTTTTTTTTTGACAGTAGCAGTTTTTCTTGAGCATATATAAGAAGTTGTCAGCTAGCGAGATGTCTCATGCTGAGATACTGGACACTCATTCAGGAGGTCTCAGTTTCAAATCATGGGGATTTTGGTGGTTTCCTCGATTATAAGATAATAGAAAACACCTTCACTAGAAAGATGCAGATATAGTTACTGTTTCGAAAAACCTGCCACTAGAGAGCAACACATGTTTACAGACTGGTTAGTAGATAGCATCAAAGTGGAAATTCAATGTGCCATTCCCAACAGCTTGCAGCAGATAAAGCAATGTTAGTTGAAAGTGCCATATTAAATGTGTATTATGTTCTATGTTTACAGATTGATTTGATGGGACACAGTATTTATGAATTCAGCCATCCTTGTGACCATGATGAAATAAGAGACATACTGTCTATCAAGTCACCACTACTGCCTGTCATTCCTCGTTCTTTCTTTATCCGCATGAAATGCACACTGACCAGCAAAGGCAGAAATGTTAATCTTAAATCAGCTACTTATAAGGTGAGATTATTATATTTTTTGTATCAGTGTTCTCTCAGCAGTAATGTAACAGGACAGTGTGTGAGTTATAATAAAATGTGTGCACTTGTCCTCTTCAAATTTTGTAAATAATCGAGTTCAGAATTTTGCATTGTCTATGATACTATATAGAGAAAATATAGTAGTAAAACAATAACAGAATATACTTTTGTCTTCGTAATGATGAAATTTTGTAGTCACAATAACTTGAAACAAGGAAAATAGTCTGCTAACTCTCTGTTTTATTTTAAGACTTTCATTATTCTCTTAAACTCTGTTTTTCATCTCTGTATGGAAATACCAGGAACTATCATTGAAAGATTTAAATTATTTGTGCACGATAATTTCATTGATAATGAATCATAATTATTGAAATTCGGAAATGAGAATTTAATTTTAATTTATTAGTCTGATTCAATATTTTGAGACATACTGTATAAGAAAAAAATAGAACTAGTACGATTTAAATTGAGTATTCACCATAAAGATGCTGGCGAAATATCGTTACAGAAAATTTTATTGTGGTCATGATGGCATCTTGAAGTTCTCTCTTCAGCTTGTATTTTGCCCTCCACTGTACAAAGGTTTTCGGAATGGTGCCTCTCGTTCTGAAGAAGAGATCGGTAACTGTGATTTTTTCAGTGTTGTATTTCGTAGGTACTGAATCATAGGCTCAAAGATTTTTCTTTTCCTTTTCTTTCACTTCAGATGGTTGAGTGGCTCAGATTTAAAATTTTACCGTAGGATCTGTTATTTCGGTTGTTTACTTATTCCTATTTATAACTAAGACATCAATCCTATGATTGCTCCCATCATCAGCAATACAGTGACCTTCCTGGTGGACTTCTAAATTTTTTTATCAAAGTGCATCTGTGATCATAGAACATACGGTGTTGTGACATTTTATTCTGCGTACTTTTTCCTTGGACAACTCCCAAGCACATGTGGTAAAGTTTCATCTCACTGCCGTGTCTGCAGTAGGTTGTGTCTGTAGAGCGACCAGAGAGAGAACGTATTGGTGCCACCATCGCATTCATTTTTAGAATTTCTCTCCACTCAGAACTTGATAATCCTTCATGCTTGATGATCCATGAGTTGACTGCAAACAATACAACTCCTTTTCCTTTTTGGGGCTGTGCACACCAGGTTTTAAATTCGTGCCGAAAATGTTGTCTTAATTGTTTCAAGGATCCTGTAGCCTCATCTGTGCTCACTTGCAATTCTGACAAGCAACGGGTTCTTATAGTTTCGTAGTTTTGTACAGCATTAACGTGCTGGTCATTTAGGTTTTTCTAGCTTGGTATTTATGTTGCTGCAGATAGGCTTCCCAAGTAGCGTGCATCACTGAAGTCCTTTATATTTGGTACTTGTGTACAGCATGCTATTAGGAGTGTCATCTGGCATTTGTAATATTTCTTTTACTGCGCTTTTAAGCATATTGTCAGCTTTAATGAGGAAGTTTTTGGTATCAGATCCACAGATACAGTTTGAAATGGATATATTAAAGCTGGGCTGATGAACTGGTTTAAGACTACTAATTTTTGTTGTGGCTGAAGCAAATATCTTGAAGTTAGTTTCTTAGTTAGTACTATTTTCTAGACATTTTATTTGTACAATTTCATTATAGATCACTGCCGAAGACTTACAAGTGCATCTCAACATTGTATATACGATAATTCCAACAATAATGTAGCCAAATCCCTTAAATTTGTTATTTAATAGTGAAGTAGCATTATTATATAAAACTCATAACTCGTTAATAAGCCCAAAGTTTGCTTATGCCTAGACTTTTACAGGATTCAGAATTTGAGTACCTGTAATGAATTAGTTTCATTTAGACCTGTTTGGTGAACAAGGTTAAATTTTAAAGACTTTTACATGTAAGGGAACAAAATTTCATCAACAGGATCATTAGATTGAATTGAGTGTCTTGGAACGGTGTTTTTGTATGGAATGCAGGTATAATTGAAGACCTCCCTGGAAAAAGGATGTAACATCAGATTCTTGAAATGTGTGATGTAGGTGGAAAAAGTAACTTTAAAGTTTTTATTTATAACAATAATTATTGCGTTCAGTGACTGAATGAACTTGTATCCTTGTTTAGTCAAATGGTTGTGATAGTAAATACAGGTCTAATGAAATATGCCCCTGAAATTATTTTCTTTTCCCCTGAAACATGAATTACAGTTATGTTGTTTACATCCTTATTCCGGGTAAATCTTCAATTTCTGTTTAAAGTTAATATGTGTAATTTATAAATTATTATTGGATGTTTCATTAACCAAGTAGCTAGCGTATCAGTTTTCCATATCAGAGACATGAATTCACATTATATAAGATCCAAATTATTGATTTAATGTAATTAGCAAGCAGGTTTCAAATTTTCCTCTGCTATCATTCAACATTTGTCCTTGATTTATTGTAATTGTTAAATTGGTAGCAGAAGTGGAAATCCGTAGCAGAACTATGAAATGTATTAACGAATTTCTGTTCAGTTTAAGTTGTAATTAAATTTAATCGTAACTAATTTCCTTGTCCACTCAATTTCACTATACTGATAATATTTCATTGTGTGTGGTTATGATTCATAACATATTTTTAAAGAAGTGTGGTTAGAATTAATAAAATTAACTTCTTAATAAAGTGCTTTAAAAACATCAATACTGGTATTGTAGAAGACACGATAAAATAATGTGTACAGTACTTAAGTTCGCCAGATACTGTATCAATCGAAAGGGAAGATATTCATATATTTGAGATTGGTGCACTTTCAGAAGTACTGGTAGTTAATTTAATATTATATTTTGAGTCTTTCATGCCCAACAACCAAGTTAATCTGTAAGAGGTTTTAGTACACACTGAGTTCATAGTGGACAAAGATGGTATTGGAACAGATTTTCTTCGACTACCATTCCTTCTTTCCTTCATCTTATTACAATAACTGCATGACGAAGCATCCACTCTTCCCAGTCAGTGCAAGTAGATATTGTGTATCACATACTTGTAGCAAGAACTTCATACAGATAAAAATGCTGAAGTGCCACTTACAGTGTATAAGGAAATGAAACCACTGGCACATGTATATATGCATAAAAACTGTTTTTTTTTTTAATTTATTATTTTCTCCAGAACTGTTGTTCGTATTGTGTAAGTTATCTTAGTTTGAAAAATGACGTTATTGAATGCTTTTACACCTCTTTTCTGAATGCTTATATGTTTATATTCGTGTTAAATTTCTTATTGCTCCTACAAAGTATAGTATCATACAGTATTGTATTTTATTGCAATTCTAAAATGAGAGTTATCTGTTGTGAATTAAAACGTATTTATATTTTTATATGTAAATTAAGTATCTTGACAAATATATTTTCTGTGCACTGCTTACAGTTACACTGCAAACAAATAATGCAGATGTAGCATTGAATGAAAACTATACCAGTATAGTACTAGAACCGTAGAATCATTTTCATTGGACAGTGTTTTATCCTGCTCAATTACCCATTTAGTTATGGATGCTTTGTTGCAAATATTGGCATTACATATACTGTACTACAATGCAAAATAGTCATACTTCATTTCAGTGGCAGTGCTGTTCAATGCATCAAGAATTGACTGCAAGTGACTTGATTATATAATGTTTGAAGCATTAGATTGCACTAATTTCTGTAGGACAGGATGTTACATAACTGTAATTGGTAGTTGCTAGTTCTCTCCACAACTCCTTTATTCTTCTCTCGTGCGCTGCAACTTCTCAAAGCAACACAAAAGCTGTATCAGTCGAATGATGTAGGCTTTATATAATGAAAATGAAATTAAACGTGCAAAAGTGGTTCTATTACAGTCCTCAATACTTCATTGCAATATACTATATACAACATGAGAAATATTCATGATTACAGTAAAGGAATAATACAGTGTTAGGTATTAAATTCTTTTATACAGTCAAGGTTAGAATAATTCATCAAGCATTCTATTAAAATGATCATATGTGGGAATTAATATTGGTGTACACTATACTTGTGTACTTCGTACATTCTTATTTACATCATTTTTCACAAGATATGGTTTTAAACAGTTGATTTTTTCTGATTTTGTCATTTGTTAAATGGTTATCAGTAATGGCTTAAGAATGGCCTTTTACAATTGAGAAGAAATTAACTCTGACAATATGGGTCCGTGAAAGACCACATACGAAAAAAAAATTTTGGTAGTGTCTCAGTATTTCGAAAACAACAAAAAAAAGTCTCCAACAAAAGCAGGAAAGAAAGTTATTTATCACGCTTTGATTTCAGGATTTCCAGTTCTGCAGAAAGTTTTTTCATATATTTCTTGCATGAATGAAGATCTAAATTAAGGATTTCTTTACTTCTGTTGATTCATGCTGTCACGAAAGAGCTTGTTTTTTAATTGGAGATTTTTTGCTCAAATGTAAATGAGAAATGTGACAAATTTTTTAAGTATCGCCTAGTGTGTGCTCTCTCGAACACCCATTCTTTCATAATTAGCCTCTTCGCAATTGTGAAAGCTCTCGGACAGGCAAGGATTCCTACTGTGAATAACTAAATAAATATGGACTGTAGCTGTGCTACAATTCAACTCGTATTTTGTTTACTTACTTTGTTATTGTCTAGCAGTTGAAGGATTTAGGCGACATGATGTGTATATTACATTATTTAATGATAAACAAAGGAGTAGTCGCATTATTGTATGTGCAGAACATATAATTGTGTATCATTTTACTGGTTTTACTTATTATCTAAATCTAGTACGATGTTGTTTTGCATAAAGATAGCCATGTCAAAGCCTACATATACTTATTATAATCACAGCCTACCTTTTCAATCGTGAAAGAAGTCTACTTTATAGGGTGCACGGACTGTACCAGCTGATTTACGCTGCTTGTCCAGCATTAATATTTGCTGCTAGTAGATATAGGCCTATATGTAGTAATACAAACAGTTAAAATATTAATGTTACAGATGTATGATACATTTAGTTCTTTTTTCCATTACTGCCATCTAAACTGGTCTTTGTTTCGTGGTCCGTGCCAACTTAAACAATGGTTTTACTCATAGTAGTGAATTAAAAAAAAATGTTTGCCCTCAGCTTCACCTCGGGAGCTAAACTTTCCATTAGTGAATAAAATCTAATTTTACTCTCTTATACTATAAGTTACTGTTAATTATTATCAGATCAGAAATAGGTAATTTGATGAATTAATGTTAAAATTTAGGGTATTAAAGTAGTCTCGCAGAAACAAACAAGTTAAAAGTATTAGAAATGAGTTTCTAATAATTATGTATTGAAGAAGGCACTATTCAATCTATGAAGAAGAAAAGAAGATGATGATGATGATGATGATGATGATGATGATGATGATGATGATGATGATGATGATGACGATGACGATGACGATGACGACGACGACGACGACGACGATGGTGATGGTGATGAAGAAGAAAAAAAAAAAGAAAATTGGCAGTAATAACCAGAAGATGATGTTACTGAACATTGGAACTGAAAACTTGAATTGAAGCTTTAAATTTGTAGATTTTTAAATTTTATAAATTATAACATACCATATTTAAAGTGTAGATCGTATTGTATTGAAATATTTTTATTTCTCCGTATAGAACATCTGAATATTGGGGTCGTATTATATTCGAGGTCATACTAGATTCAGGCCAATCCAGTAGCTGCTTCATATAGGAATGTTTATATTAAAGTTTTGAGCTAATCGTTGCTTTTGATCTCCACTTCATGAAATTTGTTTAATATGTAGCATTTCGGAAATAATTATGAAATTCTAGAATTAAATATTCAGTCTGTCTAATAGTTCTGTTGCTACTCATGTAGGTACACAGTTATGCAACTAGAGGGAAGGTTAGATATGAAATATATGTATTGTATTGTATTGTATTGTATTGTATTGTATTGTATTTATTTACATTCCATGGTATTCGTTCATTGCTTCACAGCTAGAATATGGAACATCTCAAAACGAAAAAAAAAAAATCTTAATAGTACTATAAAGTCTTAATTATAGTCACAATCCAGTTGAAATATATATAGAAGAGTTTTACAATATAGTCTATTAGTACAACACAATTAGTATCAATACTTAATAGAAAACAGACATATTCATGAAATGTTGTTGAATGTCATGAATTCACCTACACACTCCTTTTTGTGATAAAACGATAGACTTGCCGATGGAGTATGAAAGTATTTGTTTTATACGCATATTTATGCTATGAACTGTTGAATTAGTTACAAAGTTCTCACGATTACATACGAGGAAGATTATTAGTGAAAAAATATAATGATAAGTCATGTACATTATTTGTAGTTTTTAAAAAATAGTCCTACACGATTCCATAGATTTGGCACCTACTATTATTCTAATTACTCTTTTTTTGTAGTAGGAATATACTGTTACTATCTGTGGAATTTCCTCAGAATATTATTCCAAAACTCATTTGGAAGTATGCAAAGTATATTGTTTTTAAGGTATAGATATTTACTATCTCTTGCATAGATCTAATAGCAAAACATGCTGAATTTAGTTTGGGGATAATTTCTTTAATATGATTTTTCCAATTTAACACATCGATTTGTAAACCAAGAAATTTGGTTGTTCTTGTTGTTGTTTCTATTAGGGACCTGTTATTAATTATTGGGTTTGATATTTGCAAGTTTGAATTTTGACGGGATTTAAATTGGATTATGCTAGTTTTGTTACAATTTAATACCAATTTATTGGCTGAGAATCAATCTCATGGTTTGGTGTTTTAGATACCGAAAATGTGTAGCTCAAACACATTGTAAAAATGTATTTTTTATATCGATTATGCATTTACTTTTCTGTTTTTCGTCTATAGAAGAATTAAAAATATGTATGTTATGCTTTACAGGTGATTCACTGCACGGGTCATGTTCTTGCTTCACCTTCCTGCAAGAAAGAAATTAAAACTGACTGTGGAGCTGACAGTGATAACAATAACAACAATCAGCAGCAGCACTGCCTAGTAGCAATAGGAGAACCAATTCCTCATCCTTCAAATATTGAAATCCCATTAGATCATCAAACCTTTCTCAGCAAACATAATTTGGACATGAAATTCACATATGCTGATGACAGGTAATTAATTTTCTATTGAAACGTTTTTTGATTAAGAAATTACTGAATAAGCAGAAGCGTATTATTTATGGAGTAAAACCCCATTTCATTGAAACACATAAGTTATATAAATAAATTTGAGTATGTACTACGAAAAACATGCTGAATCATAATGTGTGTTAATTATTTATTGGTTTTGAAAGATTATATTGTTTTATTCTAAGAAGTGGGCATATTGTCTAAATATTTAAAATTTTATTTTGACTAAATTAATACTGGAATTATTTTTGTTGTGTGCTTTTTCTAGACATTTTTAGAGCTATTAAAATTTTTTCGAAATAATTACCTTTGTTGATAATAAATAAATTGCTAATCACTGTTATTATATAGTT
Source organism: Periplaneta americana (assembly GCF_040183065.1). NCBI lineage: Eukaryota > Metazoa > Arthropoda > Insecta > Blattodea > Blattidae > Periplaneta > Periplaneta americana. The sequence continues at coordinate 95,240,990 of NC_091120.1, read as the reverse complement.
GAGTTTAGAGATGATTACTGTTCTATGCCTTGATGCAATCTTATAGCTCATAAAGATCATTTTGCTCAAGCATGTAAAAAAGATAGATACATTTCTGTTATATATTTATTAAAAGATAGTAACAAGCAGTGGCGTATGCTGAACCTGGAGTTTGGGTGTTCTGTTAAAAATATATAGTTGGTCTATCTCGCACAATTATTATAGGCCTAAGTGAAATATCGGGTCAACATTAACTACCATTGTCAATATATAATTTAGTATTATTTATAAATAATAACTACGGGGCGGATGTTGATGATCTAAAAATATACTTAAAATGATAATTAAAATGACCTTAAACTAAAGGAAAAATGACATAAAATTAAAAGAAAATGACATTTAAATATTATTCAAAGTACTCGCACCACAACTTCTTAAAAATTAATCACCTTGTTTCAATGACTGCCCTGCAAATGCCGGAGAAAGGAGGCAACTACAAATAACGTATGACATAAAATTAAAAGAAAATGACATTTAAATATTATTCAAACTTCTTAAAAATTAATCACCTTGTTTCAATGACTGCCCTGCAAATGCCGGAGAAAGGAGGCAACTACAAATAACGTTATTCAAAATTGCATTATATATGATCAAACAATAACCATGGCGAGCAAAATAACCTGTTTGAAGTTCCACAACCCGCTAACTATTCTACAATTTCATATTGTGAAATAGAAAAATGTCTAGTGTATTGTTCGCTTTTTGTTTTATATTGTTGCACTAAATTCGGAAGTGGCGGGGTAGGTCTACCCTTATTCACTATATGTAATTTCTCTCCTAGTGGGCGAGAAGAGAATGGCTTTTGCAAAAGATCTTTTACAGTGTACATTTCCAAGTGCTATTATCATTAAATAAGTAATTTAAATTGTTCACCTGCGCTGGCACACATATATGAACCCTAGTAAAACCTAAACACAGTAAATTCACTTACACAAACAAACGCTATTGACAAGTTGAGCTGCCTGTATACAGGACGACTTGCGAGCTTGAGAGAAGCGAGTATCCCCACCATGCCACCTTGCACGCGCAGAGAATTATAGCAGTAACTCTCAGCAGGGGATGTTCTTTTGTACGGACAGGACAACCAGACCAGAACTCATCCCACTTCGTCAGGCAGTGCGTACGTTATAAAACAAAAGCCGTTCTGGGGATGATGTGCACATTCAACCAGCAGGCATTTAAAATATTTAAATGGTAAAAAATGAGATTACCGAATTTACAGGGTGTCCAGCGCACACCTTGAACATCCGCAGTATACGCCCCTGGTAACAAGACAACTGTTAATGAGCCTATGTCAAACTGTGCGCACTGTTTGATCTGTAAATAGACGAATATGAAAAATTAGCAGCCCATACTGATACTAAGGTTGAGAAATGAAAGATTGAATAAAAGAAAATCGAAAAATTGAAAGCTCCCACATGTCACGTGGTATCTTAGGCATTCATGCCTGATGATATTTCAACTACTCTCTCTAGGTATAAGTGTTTGTTTCTTAATGAAATATTCTAAGTAAGTTTTCACATCCTTGTATTTAGTATGGGCAACTAATATTTTAATATTTATTTATCTGCTGTGAAGCTCTGTGTACGAAGTTTGGGACAAGGTTTCGACATGAACTCATTAATAGTTCCCTTGTACGAATTAATCCTCTTCATTGACATCTGTCAGTTTCCAATATTGGACAATAAGTTGCAATGTACAAGTAGATGCCTCTTTTGGATCTGTATCTTTTTATGCACTATTTTTCGAATACCAGTATTAGTTTCAATATATAGAACTCGCACTTCCAGAAATTGATTCCAAAATCTTGTTTTTCTATTGTCACAAGTATTAACACATGTGGTTCAGACACTGAAATTACAGATTTTTTTTTAATCACCTGCAAATTCTCTTGGTTAATATCGAGTGATTTTATGCATGGTATTTCACTGCAGTAGACAATGATAAGTATCTGTTGGGCAGAAGGTTGGTATGTTGAAGTGATTCAAATTCTGCGACATTACGTAAGATTGCATAGTCTAATGTAAACTGAGAAACATAAGAAAGAAAATCTGAGCATTGAGGGTGAAAAATTTGTATATGTATATCAAGAATACCAGTTCTATTGGTTCACGGGTGGTACTGCCTAGTGGAAGAGTTAGTTGTAGGGAAGGAGTTAATGGCATTGTTGTTGTCGAAGCAGAAAATTTTGTTTACATTCTGTGTCATGGATTTCAGGCCCTATTTCTGATGTTGCAAACAGATTTTGCAATGCAGCTTAGTTTCTTGTATCTTTAAGGGGAGAGAACAATATGGAAAATACAATAATAATTTTATTCTATGCTTCGACTTGATTCTCGTTCTTTCATTACTGTGTCATTTCTATCTTGTGATTGTCTGAACAGTTTGCTTTTACACAGAGCTGAAGTTGAAAGATTGGAGCTCCATACTTAAAATTTTATGTTATTACAGTTGTGTTCTTGTGAAATTATTGTGAATGGTTACATTTGGTGGTATAGTTCTTAGATTTCATGAAACACACAAAAAGCCTCTTAATAATCCTGGGTACGACAGTCAATAGAGGGCCAAGATCAACTGCTGGCCTCACATCGACATGCCTCAGCAGTATGGGAATATTATGTGGTTAGCATGATGATAGCCCTAACCATTATAGCTGGTTCACAGAACTTGATTTTGATACCAACTGTAGCTCCACAGATTCATTACGATGCTGGGTCGGCATTTGCCCTATACACTGGCCAAAATTTCATGAAAAAATTTCTTCCTCCATGAAGATTCGAACCAGTGCTCATTCCATAATGCAAGTCCAAGCATGATGCTTTAGACCACGATGCTACAGCGTAGGATGATAAAATCTCTTTGACAATGTAAATTTAAACATAAAGATAATGTACTGAAAAATCAACTAACCATACTGTGAGTTCAACCTTTTTTCAAGCAGTGATGCATTGTTGTACACCAGGCGGAGTCTGAAGCAGTGGAACTTGGCATAAAAACATTTGATGTATTGGTTGGTTAGCAAGAGCTGATGAAAGCTTTGTCTTGACAAGTTCTGATTTATTTATCCATTCATGTACAAAGAAAGTTAATATTTTATTACTGTGATGTACTGAAGTACATATGATATTTCCGTGCAGGAATTCTGCATTAGCATATGGTGAAGAATGGATAGAACGGAGAAAAATTCTTTCTGGCACCGGGAGAGGTGACAAGGATTCAATCTGGCATCGGAATTTGAATCCGGTGTGGCTTAGTGGATAAAGCGTCAGCATATAGAACTGAAAACCCAGGTTCGAATCCTGGTGCTGGAGAGAATTTTTCTCTGTTCTACCCATTCTTCACCATATGTTAATGCAGAATTCCTACACGGAAATATAATATATACTTTGGTACATCATAGTAATATGAAGCGTAAGTAATCACTTCGTGATTTAAGACAGCATCTTGTTCCGTCGGATCCTGGCACTTAGTCACTCATAATGAGCGCACCTTTGTACATAGCTTTGGACATTGTGCCATTATCACATATTTTGTGACATAGTACATGAGGGTAGGCCACCAAAGGGGATCAGATAGGTAGAACTTATAGTGAGAAGGATTCAATCCAGCATCGGAATTTGAATCCAGTGTGGCTTAATGGATAAAGCGTCAGCATGTAGAGTGGAAAACGGTGCAGGAGAGAATTTTTCTCCGTTCTACCCATTCTTCACCATTTAATATTTTATATCTGCTATGAGCCTTAACATAAACAGTAAATACGTGATATTGGAAGCTGAAGAGCAATAAATAATATGATAAAAGATATTTACTCTTTGAGCAGAGAAATGAATAGTTGATGAAAATTAACTGAGCTGTTAGAATTAATATTGTAAAGAAAAAAACTAAGAAATTAAAAGACGCAGATTAAAAGCATTGCAAAGGTGAGAAAGTAAACATTTTGTTGATTGAAAATGGATTTTGTTTCTTTTCCTAATCACATTTGTGTATAGGTTCCGAAATATGTTTGTTGCTTTATTACTATTTTAGCTGTCATGTCCCGATATTTATATTAAAATCGTATATCTAACGCATTTTTTAAATTTAAAATACTGTGATATTGTAAAGGTCCTTACAATTAAGATCTGAAAGTATCAAAGATTAAAGGTTTTTAACAAATCACATGTAAAAATTAATATTATTGTAAGAATTTGGCTGGTTTGTCAGTTGGTTGGTTGATTTCTAATACTGAGCACTTGACACCTGTAGACATTGGCTTTTCTTAATAATTAGTCTCAGCTTAATACAGTGCATATTTTCTGTTTGTGCACACCTTACTAGTGTATTGGTGGTTCAATTGCTTTGAAATAAATAAAAAATTGACCATTGTCTTGCTTAAAATGAAAGCAAAACTGTCTCATGTAAAGCACTAATGTTGGCTAGCTGAGATTGAGACATTACAAAGATGGATACAACTCGTGTGTAGAAGGTGTAAATGAGATATTTCATTTGGCTGTATTTGTCAAATGAAATACCTCATTTACATCTTACTTTCCATAGCTGTGAACATGGTGAATATTGTAGAACAGTCTGTCTAAACTGAGCAGATGGCCAAAAGTGAATTCTTGCATTGCAACTGCAATTTTGGACAGTTTGAAATTATTAAATTTCTCTTGAAAATCAGTGCCTCTGACTGCATTATTCATATGAACAATTTTGTCTGAACATAATGTGGATTAATGCTGGGTAACTTTCGGTGTTGGACCCCGGACTCATTTCACCGGTATTATCACCTTCATCTCATTCAGACGCTAAATAACCTAAGCTGTTGATAAAGCGTCGTAAAATAACCTACTAAAAAAGTAATGTGGATTACAATAGACTTCAGTGACAGTAATTTCTTTGTGAGAGGACTTGCTGATATCTGTTACTCCAAGCACTAGAAGGGCTATCTTGAATGGCTGACAGCCTTAATAAATATAGGTGTCGATAGGGTGCGAATTAACGGGGAGAGGGGATGGGGGGATTTCCCCCTGTTGGAAAGTAATCCCCCTCTCATAAATTCATATTATCCCTGCCAGGGATAACTCTTATCCCCCCTTACAAAATATAATTGTTTTAATACGAGTATATGTACTTCATAAAGTATAAAGTAAGCAGAGAAAATAATATTGATGTGTTATCATCACCGGCAAGCTGACAACAATCAATAACTTAGGAATTACATATCTTATCTTAAGCCTGCTTATGAATATAATTATTATTATGATGAAGATTTAAGACAAGAAACTCAGTGCGACCAAGTGTTGAGCCGTATCAAATGAGGATAATAATAATTTTATGTATGGTATTCTCTATCTAGGATTCTATCCTCCCTCATCAGAAATCTTAATTCGCACCCAGGGTGTCGATATCGTACAAATATTCCACTTAATAGCGAATATATGTTCAGTCTACCCAGATGAGAGTACTGATTCAGCCTATACCATTTTATACAGATTTAGTTTTTGATCTGAGTTTGAGATATTTTGGGAAAGGAAACAGAAATCTCGAAGAAATTATATCACTTAAAAAATATGATAATTATGTCAGTGTCTTCCATATACATATATGCTAAATTTAATGTAAAGTAACACAAAATTTGAAGCACCAACCACATAAATGAAGCCGAAATTCTCGAAGAGTTTGCTATGGTAATTTACTGAACTCCGACCCATGGATTGTAGTGTTGATGTTTTTCAACGTTCTGAGGGCTCATAAGTTCCTCTTCGTAGGTATAACTGTCCATGCTAATAAAACAATGTTTGTAAACTGGTTATGAAGAATAATGATAGAACAAGACTGTGGAAAACAACTGGTTTTAAATTGGACTAAGTAAGTGAAAAGTTACAGTTCATGTAGTAATGCTACTACAGTAAGCAACCATAACATAAGACAATCCTTGCGTCTGTAATGAAGGGACATCTTTCACAGGGTTGTTTATCTGAAAAAAATTTCACCCTTTTTTCCTGTAAACATTCCAACTTCTCTGAATTCAGAACCTTTAAACTATCTTTAAACAAACAAAACTCTTCATAAAATTTGTCAAAATTAAATGTTGGACAGATCTATGGGAGTTTAAGAATTTTCCAGAAATTTTTCCATGTTACAAAATTTTACCATTGATTTATCAACACACTCACAATGCCAGAAAATATTACTATCTGAAAATTCATATTTTCTTTCTTTTCTAAGCTCATTAAACAAAATCTTTCCCCCAGATTTGTCATTATTTTGTTTTTCTCTTGGAAGGAAGTTGTTCAGCAAAGTTTTACACTCAGAGTCCACAAAGTTATCTTCTATCCTGTTCAGAAGTTTATTTAACTTATTTATCACTTAAAATGTTCTATTGATAAATAAATCATCATCACCATCACCATCACCATCACCATCATCATTATCTTCCTAACAGGTGATAGTTCTAAAAAGAACTGTTCCAGCCTACAACATTTTTCTTCCATCTTTTCAGAGGACATCCTAGTGATTTTTCTCCTGTTGGTCTGTAATTCAAGACTGCTCGAGGGATTCTTGTTCTAGGCATATGCTTGACATGATGGTGCCACTTATCTTGGTATTGGTGTATATACTGCAGTACTGGTTCCATTCTGAGTTCTTGTATGATGTTTTCATTTCTTTTGTGATCCCATTTGGTATAGCCAGCTGTTCGGCACATGAACTTCATTTCACTAGCAGTAATACTGTTTTCATCATTCTTTCTTAAAGTGTTCTCCCCCTCCCCAAATCAAAATGTGTTCCTTAAATAGTTTAATCACATTATTGAAAAATATAAGATAAATTTACAACACTCTCTTTCATTCCACTTTCGTCGTGAAAAATTGTTTTATGTATGCTGGGTATTTTGCAATACTTTTGAAATAGCTACACAGAGATGGACAATTTACCAACAAACATTGAACTGCCCTCCCTAATGATAGCTGCCTTCTTGGGACATGACACAGGAACTCAGAAAAATCACTTTGTACAAATTCTGAAAAAGCAATTAATTCTGCATTCTTTTTGCTGATTATGAAGAAAAAAGGCTGAAACATTTCAATACTACATTTTCTATATCAACATCTAGCAAGTCATTCGCATGTTTGAAATTTGCTCTCAGAACAAAACCATTATCATCCTGCAGATGCTTGTGTACACTATATCTGATGCCAAAGTTAACATTTACTTTGCCTGCAGAATATGATGACATCCTGTCCCATGAAAGTCCCGATCTTTCTATAGGCACCGTGCAAGGGTCTGGAAATCGTACTGGTGGCGCCACGCAGTGTCTCAATTCCTAATTAACTACAGGCTAGCATTCATTCACTAGTTATGTGTGATATAGAAATTACATGCGGATTTCTGCCGATAAAAAGTTGTAATATTAGTAAGAATAGGTTCGTTCATTCATAGTGTTCTGACCAAGGACAGGTCTTTCAATGCAAACCCAGCATTCTCCAGTCTTTAAGTATTTAATAGACGCAGTGAAAAGTTCAATAGTTTTAGAGGAGTGTAAAATGTAACTACAGAGTTCCTGAAATATCAGTGTAGTTGTTTGGCATTTAAATCAGATTTCAGACCATTGAATGAGGCGGAATAGTCATATTACGAAAACATTGATATACTTATGATGTCATGACGTGTGTAATATTTATATGTGTATAATGTCTCTATAAATTACGTATTTTAATGTTCTTTAATTCTAAAATTAGTCTTTTTATGTTATGTTTTATTTAACGAGTAGTTTCTACTTCTTCAGCTGTTAATCTGTTATCTTGCAGATACGGTAAAGTAACAACAATGATCCCTTTATCGGAGAGGTTTGTTTTTATTCCGGGAAAACCTGACTTCATCACCACCTTCTAATAGAGTAAATAATCCGCAATCAACTGTTATGAATGTGTCACTCGATCTGCCACTGTAGCATTTAGATTTGAAGGCCACCATTTGATCCACGTTAAGTGGCGTTTCACTTTAACTTCAGTATATAATCAGTTGTCACTCTGCATTTTGAGTAGTGTACTTCCTTTGCAATATTGCGGGCATTGTTTCCTGAATACTTTTTCTACTAGGCCAAAACACAAAACTACAGTAACCAACAGCAATAAAGTGGTGGTAAAAATACATCATAATTATAGTTGTCCGATGAACACCGAACATCACCCTCATAGCAGAATACGATAATTCAGTTTTCAATTTAATATGAAAATATGAGTAGACGATTTTCTTCACTAATCTTACTATATGATTGTGTTTCAATTGGCAGCAATTTTAACAATACAGTCAAAACCACAAAATGTCACTCCCATTAAGTCTGGTAGTTCTGTCTCATCTCTTTTTGAAGAATTATCTTGGAAACCTTGCATTTCATTAAACATATCATCTGTTCCTGAACTCTTGCCATAACATTTATTATGTGCCTTCAGTTCGGGACGTAATGGAATAGACACTTGAGTAGACAATTCTCACAATTCAATTGTGAAAGAAAAACCAAAATCACTAAGAATGGTGTCATTTACTTCTGCCTGTATGGCTGGATATTTTATTTTTCGAAATAACACTTGTTGAGCATTCACCTTCCATAATACTTAAATTTTGATCTTTTCTTCTCCTTTTCGCGTCTCTTTCATAACTTTTCTAAGCTAGTTGAGATGAGGCAACCTTTTTCTTTAATCTTTTCGAAAAATACTGGGAACGGTATGTTAGTTTTGGGAGTGTCCTGCTCTCTGTCCCAATAAAATGAATACTGCAAATTCTTATTGCGAGTGTTGGTTCCCAAGGTGAGCCATTAGCACTTGAAGTCAAGAATTAAATATCGATATGAATACATTTGAAAACAAATATATATCATTGTTTCTAATATTATACATAATATATATGTAAAGAACTCGGCAATTATGTACTATGTTTTTACTTTTAAATATAATAGCATATACAGCATTGGAATTGAAATTATAAATTCCCTTCGTTGTTAACATAATGATTATTTATAAACATAATATAACATATACATTCTATTTTTTACATTAATATATAATAATACTATGATTATTTACAAGCAGTGTAGGCCTACTTACTTTCGTCTGCGCTTGGATCCACAATTAACATCGTTCCACTTCAGTTTTCTGTTTTGGGAATGAATATTCCTATAAGCATTACTGCACCCAAGAACACTGTACTTTGTGTTGCCTTTCCGCTTTTTAGGATTATCCATATTTCTAATCATTTAACCTGAGACATTAAAGTACGTTCATACGCTTCAAGCATAACCCTATCGCTGCTGTCCTGCAGTTAGTAACAACAGTCGCCACCAGAGGAGCTTGCACGGTGCCTATATTCCCCTTTAGTAACTTATATATCCCTGCTACTAATTTATCACTTTTTTTTTCTATGATGTGTGTGCGTGCGTGCGTGCGTGCGCGCACGCTCTGGATTTAACAATGAAGTCATCATCCTTCTTACTTCCCAATATTTTGATGGAAGGTTCACAAATGTCCTAAGAGTTTCACAATTAGCCAGGTGCTCCATCTCCATGTCCTCTTCTCTGGTGCACAGTAAGCATTTAGGTGAATTCAGTACTCCAATACGATGGAGGTGTTTACTGAGGCAATCATGACCAGTAATCAATCTGAACTTGGCCACGGCAGATTTTCGAGGTAGATCAGGAATGAATTTTGGATCTTTGAATGATTCTTTCCATTTTGAATTTTGATGTTTTACCTGTTCGCTGTAACTTATTCTTTTTATGATATATATATATATATATATATATATAAGAAATGATGCAGTTGAACATAGTAAACTTGATCCTATAGTTAACATACGATTTTAAAAATGACAAATGTGAGATTTGACTGAAAGCAGCCAATGAATACCAGCAAATTGATCAGAATAGTGAAGACACACAGAGAAGATTTTTCTATTCCCCTTGTTGGAAGCATTTGTGCCAAGTGCAAGTAAGAGGAAGAGTTAAAAAAGTAACCTTAATAACTGTTTTATTAATTGAATATGTACAATAAGACTGCAAACACTTCATCACTTTTCAACATAGTCCCAACTATGTTCAATGCAAGTGTTCCTGTTATACTATGTTAAAAGTGATTAAGTGTTTGTAGTCTTATTGTACATATTCAATTAATAAAACAATTATTAAGGTTACTTTTTGACTCTCCCTCGTAATTTTCAGAATTTTGGTGAAGTCGTGGACACTTTTTGATACCAAGACATTTGTTACCAGAGCTTCAGATTCAATTCTTTGATTTTTTTATGAATCATACCCAAAAATATTATGAAAAAGCTTGATGTTATAGTTGAAACTGCTGTAGTATTAATTGTCCACATTATGGTAACACATTGTGATTTCGTTGATTGCAGTATTTTGCTTCTCAGAACTACTAGCTTTCACCATAAAATTACCTCTTTTTTTTTTTTTTTATAGATGCAGAACACCACATAGAGTTTTTATGAAGCACTGTATAAGCATATGCTATGCTTTATTTATATATATATTTTTTGACATCATCAGCTGAAACTATAAATCCCAACATATGTAGTTCACAGATCATTTTAGAGTATGAACTATCTCTATGCCCTCGCTTCATGTAAATGATGTTCAAAGCATCCCACAGTTCTTCGTACTTATGCAAAACTTCTAGAAATGTTGTCATCTGATCACTATCATTTTGAATGTTTAACCAATGGTGTATTTCTAAATAGAAAAGTGTCCTGGCTCTAGAATTTCAGTAGCACTGTCAGTAGTTGTTTTCATAATCGTCTTCATAATATTAATAATAATAATGATGATGACGATGATGATGATGACGACGATGATGATGACGACGATGATGATGATGATAATAATAATAATAATACTTACTTACTTACTTACTTACTTACTTACTTACTTACTTACTTACTTACTTACTTACTGGCTTTTAAGGAACCCAGAGGTTCATTGCCGTCCTCACATAAGCCTGCCATTGGTCCCTATCCTGAGCAAGATTAATCCAGTCTCTACCATCATATCCCACCTCCCTCAAATCCATTTTAATATTATCTTCCCACCTACGTGGGAATAATAATAATAGTGATTTCCGCAGGAATACTTATGGAATGTCAGACTTAAATACATGGGTTCCAATCGAGATAGAGAGATTGTTAGGTGTGCGAAGTACGAGGGGGATTCAGGAAATAACGACTGTTTTGTTGTAATAATTAAAAAATATATATTTATTTGAAAAAACAAAGTCTGTTACATAACTGAAGCTTCCTTTACTTCTCTACATAATCACCACCTACATTTAAACATTTGTCGTATCTGTTCACTAGCTTTAGAATTCCCGTGGTATACTCCTCTGCTGCCAGTTCATTAAGCCAGGTGTTCACTGTCTTCTTCAACTCTTCATCACTTCCAAAATGCGTACCACCCAGAAAGTCTTTCAGCTTAGTGAAAAGGTGAAAATCGCTAGGAGCAAGGTCTGGACTATAGGGCGGATGATCAAAGATTTCCCAACCGAATTGATCCAGCAATTCTCGAGTTGAAGCAGCAGTGTGTGGGCCGGCGTTGTCGTGAAGAAGCACAACTCCTCTCGAAAGCATTCCTCGCCTCTTGTTTTGGATGGCTCGCCGTAGTTTTCGTAAAGTCTCACAATAACGATTTGCATTGATCGTAGTGCCTTTTGGCATGAAATCCAGCAAAAGAACACCTTTGCGATCCCAAAAGACAGTAGCCATGACTTTTTGTGTTGAGAGAGTCTGTTTGAATTTTCTCGGTTTCTTGGGTGATGAGGGATGATGCCACTGATGTGATTGGCGCTTGGTCTCTGGGGTGTTGTGAGACACCCAGGTCTCATCACCAGTCACAATTTGATCAAGAAAGGCGTCTCCATCTGTGTGATATCGCATCAAGAATGTCAATGCTGAGGCCATTCTCTGAGTTTTGTGCTGGTCACTCAGTTGCCGTGGAACCCATCATGCACAGATTTTGTGGTAGCCAAGATGTTGCGACACAATTTCACCAAGCAAAGAACGAGAAATGTCAGGAAAGGCAATATGCAATTCGTCGAGTGATGTGTGCCTGTCTTGCAAGATTCTGTCGTTCACTTTAGTCTTCAGGTCTTCTGTGATGAGTGATGGGTGTCCGGGTCGAGTTTCATCGTGGACATTTGTTCGCCCGTTGAACATTTCGCACCATTTTCTCACATTTCTTTCATTCATTACAGTATCACCATACACTTCTTTCAATTGCCGGTAAATTTCTGCAGGTTTCAAATGTCTGGCATTCAAAAATCGAATCACACTCCTCACCTCACAGTAGGCGGGATTATCAATCACGTCGTTCATTTTGAAGTAACGCAAAATGCACAATGGCGACTTGTTGCAACCAGTACTCACAACATTATGAGAACACATGTTAAGGAAGCCAGTTGACCTTCAAACAAGGAAGGGGAGTCAGCTGCGCGGCGAGTATGCGCGAACGGTCGTTATTTCCTGGATCCCCCTCGTAGATCTCACTATGAAATTGTTTAAATATGAATAAAATCTGACTTTTTATAAATGCAAAATCTGACGATAATATGAAAATCAGAAAAGTGCCCTGGTGATGCCAGATCTCGAAAAATAGTACCTTGGTGCTGACAGGGCCAGCCAGCCTGAATACATCGTGTTTAACACAGTTTAAACAATGTAGCTCTACACATCATGACTACTTGTCATAATCTCATCAATCTACACAGCTAGGGTTGCAGGAATCCTGTATATACAGGTCATGTCCTTTATGTTTTAATGATTTTGTCCTGTGTTCTATATTGCCCTTGTTGAAAGTCTGTACTTACTCATTTTCAATAAATTACACAAATTCTGTTATTAGAAGACATCATTTAAAATAATAATTGTTGATCAAGAGATGCAAACAAACCCCAAAGAATGAAAAAGCAAAGCATGTGAACGATTTGCTACTATAGTTAATGTGCTCGTCAAGGGTCTGTGGCCTTAAAGCATTATAAGCAGACAGCACTATAGACGGGAAATGATTTATGAAATGGGGAAAGCAATTTAGATACCACTTCATAGGAAACATATTTTTATTCTGCATTAATTACAGTGCAAAATGCAAATAAGAGCTCATTCCATATGAAAAAATCTTTGATTGTTGTTTTCCGTGTGTTTATACTGCTATGATGAATGATAATATTTTCTATGCTGTTCACTAATGTAATTTTTCACTTATAGATAGAGATTTCTGCTTTGCCATTTTGCACTATCAAACTTACTGCATACTCTACAGAATTTACAGATGACCATATTTTACAGAAAAAGACAGGAAGTCCACACCTGTGGAGTAACGGTCAGCGCATCTGGCTGCGAAATCAGGTGGCCTGGGTTCAAATCCCGGTTGGGGGAAGTTACCTGGTTGAGGTTTTTTCTGGGGTTTTCCCTCAATGCTGGGTAACTATCGGTGATGGACCCCGGACTCATTTCACTAGCATTATCACCTTCATATCATTCAGACGCACCATTAAAGACCAAACGTACCAGAAAGACCCCAGCCCCTTGGATGACGACTGAAATACGTAGCCTGATGTCCGAACGCGACTTAGCCTATAGGAAATACACCCGCAATAAAAACGACGAATATTTTAACTTATATAAACACCTAAGAAACAGAACGACTCAACTAATAAGAAACGCTAAACTCAAATACTCCTACAAACTTATAGAGCCCAACACAACCCCTTCCGAGTTATGGAAAAATCTGAAGGTCATTGGACTTGGAAGGGCTAGTGAACAAGCAGACATACCCATCCCACTTGACCGATTGAACGAACACTTTGTAAAGGACCCGACCTTAAACAACACAACGAAACAAGACACAGTTTTGCCTGACTCAGCTCCCCCAACTCGAGACAAATTCTATTTTACTGACGTCACTCCTATTGACGTAATGAAAGCCATCCGACGCATCAAGACGAAAGCTCAAGGGCCAGACAACATTAGCATATTACTCATACAGAAAATACAAGACATAGTAATACCTACAATTGCACACATATTCAATAGTTCCTTAATCACTTCAACTTTCCCTAAAATATGGAAGCAAGCTTTCGTTCTTCCTCTTCCAAAAGTCAAAGTTCCCACCGACCCGAACGACTATAGACCAATCAGTATCCTGCCAGCCATATCAAAAGCACTGGAAAGAATCGTACACAGACAAATTACTAACTACATGAACGAACACAAACTATTCGACAAGTATCAGTCAGGTTTCAGAGCTGGACACAACACAAGCACTGCTCTACTTAAAGTGACAGAAGACATTCGTGAAGCAATCGACTCTAATAAAGTAACAATACTAACACTTCTTGACCTTAGCAAAGCTTTCAACTCTGTAAATTTCGACCTGCTCACCCATAAATTGAGAAATCTGCATTTGTCAAAGACTGCTGTGAGTTGGTTCGAATCCTACTTACGGGAAAGACAACAATGTGTTGTATCCGGGAATCGAAGCTCTTCCTGGTTTAACATAACATCAGGTATACCACAGGGTTCGGTACTCGGACCATTGTTGTTCACGATATATGTCAGTGATATTACATCTCATGTAAGGCATTGTAACTATCACTTGTATGCTGACGACCTTCAATGCTACATCTCTTCCTGCTTAGATCGAATAAATGACGCTATAGATAAATTGAACAAAGACATTGACTCGATTGTGACATGGACAAAGAAATTCCATCTTAATATCAATCCTGGAAAGACACAAGCAATCATATTAGGACACAAACGGCAAACCGACGCTGTAAAGCACCTCGACATTTCCCCCGTTAAAGTAAGTACAGTGCATATCCCTTTCAGTTCTTCGGTAAAAAATCTTGGCATTCACATGGATAATAATCTCAACTGGGACATGCAAATCACAGAAACCTGCAGAAAAGTATATTCTATTATTCATGTGCTAAAAAGGATAAATGTTCATCTTCCCTCTTGCTTAAAAAGTCCCTTGTGCAGACCCTTGTATTTCCCTATTTTGACTATGCTGACATTTTACTGACTGACCTTTCCAGCGACAACAAAATGAAACTTCAACGTGCTCATAATTTGTGTGTACGTTTTGTAAGCAATGTTCGTAAATATGATCATATTACCCCATCCCTGGAAGCAATAGGTTGGCTTAAACTAGATAAGAAAAGAAATTTACATTCACTTCTCTTTCTCTTCGAAATCTTGAACTCTTCTATTCCTTCGTACCTGTCGTCTCGCTTCACTTACCTTTCTTCCCACCACAATCTGAACACACGCTCTCGCCATGAAACAATACTAACAATACCATCCCATCGCACCTCCTCATACTCATCCTCTTTCACAATAGCCCTGCCAAGACTCTGGAATTCGTTACCTTCTAGCATCAGGGACTGTCGAAATAAAATTCAATTCAAACGCAAACTTACTAGGCACTTGGTCAGTAATTGAGACTCGTTCAGACATGGTTTCTTGTAAATAGTTCTTTTAATCTACCACAAAATATCTCAATATCCGGTAATTTCATCACTATAGAATTTTGTTATTGTAGGTTTAATTTGTAATTTAGTAAATACAAAAATATTCTTTGTTCTTAACTTCTATGATAAAATGTCTAGCTTTCATTAATCAGGTATTCTTGTCGTACTTTAATTTTTATTGTAATTGTAATTGTAAATTTAATATTAATTGTAATCTTATTGTTCATGTTATAGTTGTAATCCCCTGGTAGAGGGGCAGAGAAGGCCTGACGGCCTTATCTCTACCAGGTTAAATAAATAAATCTAAATCTAAAAAAATCTAAATAATCTGAGATGTTGATACAGTGTCGTAAAATAATCCAATAAACTTACTTACTTACAAATGGCTTTTAAGGAACCCGAAGGTTCATTGCCGCCCTCACATAAGCCCGCCAGCGGTCCCTATCCTGTGCAAGATTAATCCAGTCTCTATCATCATACCCCACCTCCCTCAAATCCATTTTAATATTATCCTCCCATCTACGTCTCGGCCTCCCTAAAGGTCTTTTTCCCTCCGGTCTCCCAACTAACACTCTATATGCATTTCTGGATTCGCCCATACGTGCTACATGCCCTGCCCATCTCAAACGTCTGGATTTCAAGTTCCTAATTATGTCAGGTGAAGAATACAATGCGTGCAGTTCTGTGTTGTGTAACTTTCTCCATTCTCCTGTAACTTCATCCCGCTTAGCCCCAAATATTTTCCTAAGCACCTTATTCTCAAACACCCTTAACCTATGTTCCTCTCTCAGAGTGAGAGTCCAAGTTTCACAGCCATATAGAACAACCGGTAATATAACTGTTTTATAAATTCTAACTTTCAGATTTTTGGACAGCAGACTGGATGATAAGAGCTTCTCAACCGAATAATAACAGGCATTTCCCATATTTATTCTGCGTTTAATTTCCTCCCGAGTGTCATTTACATTTGTTACTGTTGCTCCAAGATATTTGAATTTTTCCACCTCTTCGAAGGATAAATCTCCAATATTTATATTTCCATTTCGTACAATATTCCCGTCACGAGACATAATCATATACTTTGTCTTTTCGGGATTTACTTCCAAACCGATCGCTTTACTTGCTTCAAGTAAAATTTCCGTGTTTTCCCTAACCGTTTGTGTATTTTCTCCTAACATATTCACGTCATCTGCATAGACAAGAAGCTGATGTAGCCCGTTCAATTCCAAACCCTGCCTGTTATCCTGAACTTTCCTAATGGCATATTCTAAAGCGAAGTTAAAAAGTAAAGGTGATAGTGCATCTCCCTGCTTTAGCCCGCAGTGAATTGGAAAAGGATCAGATAGAAACTGACCTATACGGACTCTGCTGTATGTTTCACTGAGACACATTTTAATTAATCGAACTAGTTTCTTGGGAATACCAAATTCAATAAGAATATCATATAATACTTCCCTCTTAACCGAGTCATATGCCTTTTTGAAATCTATGAATAACTGATGTACTGTACCCTTATACTCCCATTTTTTCTCCA
The DNA here is from genome assembly GCF_040183065.1 of Periplaneta americana. Taxonomy (NCBI): domain Eukaryota; kingdom Metazoa; phylum Arthropoda; class Insecta; order Blattodea; family Blattidae; genus Periplaneta; species Periplaneta americana. The sequence goes on along the minus strand of NC_091120.1, from coordinate 95,223,908 downwards.
TTATCTGCCGAATACAAAAAATCTGATCAATAGTCGATCTATTACGCCGAAAACCGCACTGATGATCCCCAATAATTTCATCTACGTACGGAGTTAATCTCCTCAAAAGAATATTGGACAAAATTTTGTACGACGTCAACAAAAGTGATATTCCTCGAAAGTTACCACAGTTGGTTTTGTCCCCCTTTTTAAAAATAGGTACAATTATGGACTCCTTCCATTGTTCTGGTACAATTTCCTTTTCCCAAATAGCAAGTACAAGTTTATAAATTTCGCTATATAATGCACTTCCACCCTCTTGTATTAATTCTGCTGGAATTTGATCGATACCTGGAGACTTGTACTTTTTCAGATTTTCTATCGCAATTTCGACTTCTGAAATCGTGGGTTCGGGTATAAATGGCTCAGCAGTTTGTATTTCAATATCGTCCCGATCATTTCTATTTGGCCTATGTACATTTAGTAGTTGCGCAAAATAGTTTTTCCATCTGTTTAGGATTGATGAAGAGTCTGCAAGCAAGTCACCATTCTCATCCTTGATCACGTTTACCCTTGACTGATATCCGTTCTTAAATTCCTTTATACCCTTATATAAATCTCGAATGTTTTTATTCTTACTAATAATCCAATAAAATAAATAAATAAAGACAGGAATGTATTGACAGGGAGACTTTTGACTATTAAAATCCTTTCATACAAAAAAAAGTACCGGTAAATATAATTTCCAACAATGCTGACAAGAGGGTTTTTTTCATGTAGAGAGTGAAATTTATTTCTTGCACTCGTCATGCAATGACCCTCTATATAGTCACAGCAACATATTTTTTCACCATGCTTTTAAAACATAAGTTTCGCAATTTATACGGAATTTTTTACTTATTTCTGATCTGAAAACAGTGCTACAAGTGGAATTTGGAAGTGTTACAAGAGGATAAAATTATGCATAATTATATATGAAATGTCCCGGGACCATATAAAAGGAGCGTAATGAACAGGATAGTGTTATAAGCAGGAGCATATTAACGAGGTTTTACTGTATTACCTTCTCTATCAGTGTTTTGGGCTGTCACACAAGGCGAATAGTTGCTGCATGTGTATCATGTGACTAGCTAGCAGTGAGAGAAGTTTAACTCTTCTCGCTGCGAATTTTCTTCTCGCTCAGAATTTTTTTTATCTCACTGAGCGAATTTGCTAGCCAGTTCTCATTGCAAGTTGACTCACTGCTACAAAATCGCCAAGTGTGACCTAGGCTTTAGACACAAAATCATTTTTTTTTTCAACTCCTAAGGAATGCATGTAGGTTTATACTCACTTCGTAGTCGTACTAGGGTGACCAACTTCTGCACAAAAATACGGGAGATGGTCTCAATAAACTTTAGCGGAATGTTTTGGGTGTGAAACCAGGATTCATTGACAGAATGATTTATATTAAATAATATAAAACTATCTACTTAATAATTACAATACAAATATGAGTTAGGTCACAATATTGAGTACAGTATTTAAAAATATGCATGTTTCTTAGTTTTAACTTACTTGTATATTTTGTCAACAGGATGCCGCAGACATTTAATTTTTATCTTGCGATGCAAAAAAAAAAAATCTTTACAATCATACATGCAAATATCGTTACACTAAATATTATAGGATCACCGAAACAGAATTACTGTGTTGATTGGTATCTACTAAACTATCAATATTAATATCATTTCACTCATTTTATATCTAAATATATTAGTGATTATTATTAGGTTACATTAGAGAATTAGCAATCATGATTGATAAAGAAAAATATAGGAGTATTAAAATATCAGTATGGGAGCTGGGAGGATAAAAAAAAAATAGCTCAAATACGGGAGTTCTCAAAAAATACAGGAGAGTTGGTCATCCTAATTCATACTGTCACAGAAAACTCAATTTTATTAATTTATTATTAGTGTATGTTTACTGCCATTTTTTCTAATCATGGCTGCACACATATTCAGTAGGGTTTTAGGGCATGAACTTCCGAGCTCTACTGATCAATAAAATCGTCAAACCAACTATGGTGTATTGTCAGCCTACCATTTGTACTTTCCAATGCCAACTGAATTGCAGTATGAAAGATGTCATAAGATTTACGCTCTTAATAGAGGTCTCTGTAGATATTGTATGATCTGACAAGTGTATCATGTGTAAGTATTCCACTTCTCATACACCATAATCACTATTCTTTCACGTGTTCGATCACATGACCTGACTATTATGGTCTCAATACATTGTTTCTTGAGTAATCCTATACTTATCTTTCTGTTTCACATGCATTTTAATGTTGTTTCCCAATGTATTACTGTTCAACCTCTCAACATGCTAAATTAAATTCATATAGAATAGTTAAAAGAAGTCCAGTTTTGTGAAACATGATAAGGCAAGTTACAGTCTCTTATCCTAGTAGACTTGCCAAAAGTCTCGTATTATATGGGATTTCCCATATTGAAGTATGAAATTACCTATGTCCATATCAATATTGCAAGGGACATAAAAAGTTTCGTAGGCCTATTTTAGTATTTTAATAGAATTTTGCATTTTAAAATCACCATGACATTTTGCCATGCTTATAATCTTTGGCAGCGACAGAATATGTGACATGATACTACTTTCGGAAGTAGGAAAAGTAAGAGTACTTGTTTAGATCACAGTCTCATCAGTCTCACACTTTGTTGATACACCAGCGTAAGTGGCTGCGAACTTTGATGGTGTATGTTGGTGAGTTGTAATCTTGTTGTAAAATTTCGGGAAATAGGTCCGAGTCTTCCCACAAGAATAAAAAGAGATACTATGTGTATATATCTAAGTGGGAACAAGAAGTACTAGCTCCTGTAAGGAGTAACTCTTTCAAAGGAGGTTAAAAACAATGAAATTCCCATGCACTGGAAAGTAGTCATCTCCCTGTCCGCTATAATAATATATTTTACTCAGAGTTACACAACTACTTTCTCCAGAAAAAAAGCACTGGATACACATGTACTCTCTCTTGTCACTATTTCTCTCTATCATTCCATTGTAAATTAATAAGATCAATAATTACAATAAAGATTTCATTTCGTTTTAAAATACCACATGGATGTTAACATTTAGAAAATGTGATGAATTTATAGCGAAATATGCAATTAGACATATATAATATCAGACTGTATTAAATTAACTGAGAAATTCATAGTTCATGTAGATAATTTATTGACATACAGCTACTGCGTCTGTAAAAAATAACATGCAAATATACGAATTTTTGGGTCGAATATCGTAAGTTCCTTTTATACCACAAACTTCGTGTATGTACCTTTTTGTCCGGAAAATACATTGTCTTCATTCGGGTTTGAACCTGTAGTACATGAGACTGGTGGAGAGAATGGAAATCAGGACTCACCAAGGACAGCGATGAATGGAAATATTCTCAATTCCATGGAATCCCACAGTTTAGAAGAAACTGATACATTTTTCCCTGTGTATTAAAATTGGATTGTGTGCATATACAGGGTGATTCATGAAGATTATACCATACTGTAAGATGTGATTTCTGAAATCATTGTGACGAAAAAAGTTCATATAAACATATGTCATATTTTTTAAATTGAGTTGTACCCTCCTGAATGTTAAACATGAACGTGGAAATTATGAAGGTTTAAGCATTTAAATTATTTACTAGAATGGTACTGAGTGTATTATAAATTCATTAAGAACATTCACATTATTACTCACCCGAAAAATCTGTATTAAACCCGGTTTTCAAAGACCCCACCTTCTGCAGCAATACATGAAGTCACCTGAGTGTGAACTGTGCATGCCGCATTCTAACTTCCACTGTTTAGACGCTAGGTAGAAACGTTCTACTGGTATTACGTTATCTCTAACCCTGACCCTGATATCACGAGACTTTGTGTTGCTGCTATCATAATATTAATAATAATAATAATAATAATAATCTGTGGCGCTACAGCCCGTGAAGGGTCTAGACCGACTAGCCAGCTGCTGGCCTCACGCCCACATGCCGAAGCAGAGGTGGACGATCATCCAACCAGAATGGAGGTATCGTGTGGTTAGCATGATGATCCCCCCAGCCGTTATAGCTGGTGTTCGCAACCGGATTTTGCTACCTATCGTAGCTCCCCAAGTGCATCACGATGCTGGGTGGGCACCGGTCCCATACACTGGCCGAAATTTCATGAAAAAATTTCTTCCCCCATGAGAATCGCTGCTATCAGCTGTACTGTAAAACACGCAGTTCCAAACGTCCACAGAGATAAGTTCACAAGAATGCGTGTTATGGAAGGAAGACCTGATTTTATCCACAACTATTCAAAATCGGACACGTGTACATATATAATTATGAACTTTTTTCTTCACACTGATATCAGGAATCAGATCCTAGAGCAGTGGTTCTCACTATTCTCACTAGAAATTACAGGAGAGCCAAAAGTGGGAAATAGTAATTTTCCGAGAGCCGCAATATGTTTCACAGTGTTGAAACTTAACAAAATTCGCGGATTTTAATTATTAAATTAGTTGATCTATTATTATTATTATTATTATTATTATTATTATTATTATTATTATTATTTCAATATAAAGTAACAGAATTGACGCTGAACATATTATTAGTATTTTGAAATTAAAGGGCAGACTCTGCTGCTTTTCTACAAAATCATATCAATACGAACCGGTTGATTTGTTTTATTTCATCTGTACTTCGTTTTGAATTTGGAAATTTAGAAAATATAGTTTCATATACAGCCAGAGTGCACTTCTTAACAATCTCTGCATTTGTAAATGGCTTAATTTCTGCTAAGTGGTACGATGCTTTTGCTGTCATTTCGTTTTTGTGTATAATGGACATTATTTTCTGTTCAGATATTACGGATATTTTTAACATTTTCAGTTTTTCTATCCTTGATTGAGAATGGTTTGGATACTTTTCAAAATTTGAATGCGTGCTATTTTAATGTTTATTAAAATAGAAACGGTTATAACCCATTATTACATCAAGACTTAATAAGCACATGAGACATGACACTACCTTTTTTTAAAGAAAACGAATACGTGTTGTAATTGCAGTAATGATGCAGGGTAACCAAAGTTTTCTCCAGTTGCATATTATTATAGAAATTTAAAAATATTTCTTAGAAAAAGAGTAGTAATAACAGTGTTAGTTCAAGAGCTGCGATAAATGTCTTTGAGACCCGCATGTGGCCTGTGCAGGCCACATAATGTCCCAGAGTATGGCACAAGCTTCGTGAATCACCCTGTACGTGTACAATTGAATCGGTCGGAGCTAAAAGGAACTAAGTACAAAAAATTTGCAGTTTTGGTTTATGCAACAATTTGAACAACAGATGTCATGCGAATCGAACGGTGGAAGAAGGAACTAAGACTTTTAAATATTCTTTTGTCTTCTATGACATAAAAATATAATATTTGTGTTATTAGTGGAATGTTTTTTGCTTCTCCTGAAAAGTTGTGAAAAGTGACTTGTAATTCCTTTTAGCTCCGACTGATTCAGTTGTTTGAATGTTAAGTGGAATCAAGTTTAATCTCCTACTTATGAGAAGCTCGTGCAAACTGAAAGAAAAGTTTTGAAAAGTTTTAGAAAATAATAAATTTCCTTCCTAATAAATTGATAGAAATAATAAAATGAATATAAACGAGCACAAAAATTCGCAATTTTTATCGCAGTTTTATTTTTATGTATTTAAAATACAGGATCTATAGTTAATCACGAAAAGATTTAAACAGTAACTTGTTAAATTAAGCAATTTTATTCTGTAATAAAATTAAAAAACTGAAGATTTTTAAGTTTATAAGAAAAATAATTTCACGCAAATGTTCTCCATTTATGAATATTTATCATTTATATTAACTAGTTTATTAGATGAGGGAAATAAGCAGTATGTGGAATTAAGTTATTAGATGAGGGAAATGAACAGTATGTGGAATTAAATATCTATGAATAATGCGATACATACCCCATTATCTTCTGGCCTAGTTGCCTCATAAGTGGTGCCTTGTTGGATCACTTTTGAGGTTCTATCTGTCTTCGGACTAGACAACAACAATAATGTGATAAACAACAATCTTGTCTCGTCTAATTTGATCTCAAATTTGGCTGTATATTACTATAAATGGGTAAATTTGAGAATAATTAAGATGAGACAACATTGATGTTTATCATATTATTCATAGATATTTAATTCCACATGCTGCTTATTTTTCTTATCTAATAAACTAGTTAATATAAATGATAAATATATATGGGGGAACATTTGCGAGAAATAATTTTTCTTGTAAACTTAAAAACCTTTATTACAAAATAAAATTGTTTAATTTAACAAGTTACTGTTTAAATTTTCTCATGATTAACTGCACACTCTGCATTTAAATACATAAAAATAAAACTGCCTTAAAATTTTTGTCAGAGTAAAAAGTAAAAACGTGATTCAGTCTAACATTGCTAAACTCTTTTCAGAATTGGAGAATTTCTTGGTTACAATCCAGAAGAACTTTTGGGAAAATCTGTTTATGAATATCACCATGCACTTGACAGTGAAGCAGTTGAGAAAGGCTTCAAAAGCTGTGAGTATATGTTCCTCTGTATTATTTTAATCCTTTCATTCATGCGGATGAACAATTTTCTTTGAATGAGAGCAGTTGGAGGAAGATTTTCTGCTAACTGTATTGTTATTGTGTTTGTTCAGTTGAGTTTTCACAAGTTTTGACTATTGAACTAAGACTTACATAGGGAAGAGTAGACTACTGAAAGTCATTGATCAAGCAAATGAGTCGATCCATTCCTGTTCACAGGCTTCAGTGAAGCATTTACAGTGGGTGGACAACAAATTAGGAATTTAAAAAAAATATTGTGTTTTAAGACTTCATTTAAATTTATTTTCAGTATTTTCATATATCAAACCTCAAAGTCCTCTAGTGGCAAATAACTAAATTACCATCATAATCGTCTCAAAAGGAATATTTCATATTCACTTCTTGATTGCCTGTGTGATTTGGTGGTCAGCAAGCTGACTTCAATATCTGGATGTCCTGGGTTCGATTTCCGATCTGGGCTCTTGGGGAATTTTCCTTGAAGAAGAAAATTTCCCGGGTGTCTAGATAGAGTCTGGAAATTTGTATGATTGCGAGTGTTCCAAATTATTAACTAGCTTGTCTTCAAATAAAATCCAATATGTCAGGACTGTCACTCGGCAGAAAACGAAACCTGGACATAGGGTTACCATGAGAAGAGATTCTATAGGAGGACATGGAATCTAAAATAAGAGGACATTGCTGAAAAAAAAGGAGGACTTTTTAAAAATTGGTAGGAACAAAATTAAAGATAAAAGCAATGGCTCGCCTTAGTTAGTTTTCTCACTAGTTGCTAGATCAGTATTACATCTGTACCCTACTTATCGGTGGAGCCCACTTTGTGCACAAGAGTCTGAAAGGACCAATTTATATCTTGTAACAAATAACTATGGAACTGTTCGCAGGACATGTCGTTGAGATTATATTTCACCATGATGATACCTCTGACTGTCTCCGCTAGCATGCGATTTCGTTCTTTTGTCCATTGAGCAGTTATTAGGGAAAATACTCTCTCAGCACTTACATTGTGACTTGGGATAAATAAATAGAATTGAAATATTTTTAAGAGTTCTGAGAAAGTTTCAGTGCTCACAGAACTGTTGTAATTGAAAAATTTGCACCATTGTTTATCTAAACTTAAATCTTTGTCAGAATTAACTTGATTGGGATATCTTTGTACAATGCAGAATAAATTGATAAAATAGCGTAGAATTATGAATAGTGACATTTTTAGAGCGTAAGAATTCAATGCATGTCAATAGGTCATCATATTTTATGTTTTTTATGTGCTCCAGCTTCAACCATTGAAAGCAGTTAAATTCTTTCATAGGTTTTCACCATTTATTTAGATATTCTATGCATAATATCGCACATTATTCAATATTCATATTAATTCTAGTTGAAATGCGAAATGCCGGACATTAAAATTTTTTTTTGAAATGCCTGCCGGACAGGATAAAATTATTAAAAAAGAGGACATGTCCTCCTTTTGCCGAATGGATGGTAACCCTACCTGGACACATGTTTCAACATCACATTCTCACACCATCTGTAAGGTCAACCATAAAGTGTTGTCCATTCACTGTAATATTACTTTTAAATTGAGCACAACTGGATGTAGTTTCCACTTCCTGAAAACAACCTCACCCCATTCGTTAAAAAAGTAAACTTAGGACAAAATTTGCTTTATTTAAATATTCTTTTTGGACATGTCTTTATTACTTTCGTACATACCATATGCAATACCTGTTCAAAGTGCAATAACTGGAGCCAATTTGGCATATGGACATAATGGAATGCTGCCTGTAATACTAATTATCTCTCTGGAAACTAATCCGTAGCTCCCCACCAAAGATAACAAGTGTTAATTGTTGCAAGGTCCTGTGAGATTTGTCGTGACCATGCAACTATAGGACAGATCTTCTTTGATGTCTTTGGTTTCTCCTTCCATTCTTATTCTACAATTGCTTTACTATCATCCTAGTCATTCCATCATCTTTGAACAAGTTCTGTAAATGAAAAAGTGTGTTAAATAAGGAGTTAAAAATTCAATAACCAGTCTCTGCACTAGTTCAGTAGGAATTCAGTGTTTCAATTTATGATTCTTCTTTATATTTAACTATGTGGAGTTCGTTATGAAATTCTGTGAATAGGTTGCCAATTTCAGTTATAGTGCCTTTGAAATTGAAACTATGAACTCATTCTTTTATCATTAGTTTTCTCGGTTATTGTTTTAGACACAAAAGAGTGCTATTATATTTTTGATGACCTTGTGCACAAACTTAATTTTAAATATTCTCAACATCATGCATAAGTCACTTTTCGACATGGGATTTCAGGTACCTTATACAGTCTTTTATGTTAAGCAATATTTTACAATGAGTCCCAGCGAACTAATCTGGTGTTTCTGTTGGCTGACCAGCAGCAGGTCCCTTTTCCTTCCACTACCACCATTGCTTGCATCAGCGAACTCATAGCACTTTGTCAGTTTAAAAGTTAAGTAAACTATATTATATTAATAACATTCGGTACTCACCCTTCTTACAGTAGCTGCTGGAAGTGTTATGCATCTTATGTAATGCATAATTCACGTCATTCACAGAACTTATACATTAAATTTAGTAATGTTTTTCTACACAGAACTGGATTTATGTCTAAAGTTTTTCCTTGTTCTTCTGAACAATTTCTTTTTCTGAATGTAGGCCTACATTTTCAAAATATATGCAATGTTCACGCATTGAATATGTAACCATTGCAAAACAAAAAAACATAAAAACTGTACTTATTCTTAACTAAGTCACTGCATGCTTTACTGGCTGCCAAGGACAGACTACAGAATGGCACAGATAATTTTGGGGGATGGGGAATCACCAACCATGCAGCTTTCAATTGGTGATATCTCTCTATCTCTCATTTGCTCTCTTGGCACGTACACAAAAAGAGCTGCTGCTTGAAGGATAACATAAACACCTGTCAGGTGTGATGACATAAACTAAGATTAGGGGATTCACCAGCCATGCAGATAAGGGGAGACGAACTTTGTGAGAATAGTCGAATTGCTATCTTTAATGGTTAGTCATAAAACTGGAATGTTCACTTTTGAAATTATACATACGGAAAAAGAAATAATGTGGAAAAACAAGGGAAAACTTTAGATGTAAATTTTCTGACTGCCCAATTCTAAATTTAATGAATGGGCTTAATGAAGCAAGTTCTAGGAATTATGTATTGCACAAGATGGGCAATACTTCCAGCAGCTGCTGTGAGGAGGGTAAATACTGAATATTATTAGTGTAAATTATGTATGTAAATTTTGATCTGGCGAAGTGTTGTGAGTTTGCAGATGCAAGCAGTGGCTGTAGCTGGCAGGACCTGCCACTAGTTGGCTGACAGAAATACAAGGGAAAGTTCACAGGGACTCATTATATTACATTCGTGGTCATTGAAAATATGATTGCAAATGTTATTGACAATTCTTACGAATATTAAAAGTAACAGTTTGATCTATAAGGCTGAGAACAAATTGGCCTGAACATGTTTTATCATTGGATCTAAATTGAGTTTTCGTATCTCATAATTTACTCTTGATATTATGTTGTACTGTTTTCGTCTCCCTCCCCCTCTTCCAGTTGATTTTGCCTTTTATTAGTATTAAAAACATTTTCTCACGTGTATTCAAAAACATTATGATGACAACACTTTGTAGATCTCTGAGGATATTATACAAATATTTTAAATTTCTTTTGTGGGGAACATTATTTGAAAAGTAGATTGCATAGGGCATTTTGCCTTTGCTGTGTTAACCATATATAAGAGAGTAAGAGTTCTATTTGGGCAGTCTTTATTTCATCCTCTCCAACGCCTTTATGCAAATAATATTACATTATGGTGACATCTACTCTGTAATTTATACTTAAAACTTTTATACATCTTGATGTTTTCTAATTCGTAGTGCAGTGTGGAATATTTAAAAATACAAATCCCTCTTTTATCCCTCCACCATTACAACATTTTCTCTTGATATACATCGTGTATGAAAAAGCAAAATGTTATTGTAGAGAGACTTAGTTCTTCAAAGGTTAAGTGATAGTTGTACATATCAATGATCTGAGTGTTAAATTGTGTATTAAATGATCTATTTGACACCTGTTTGTGGAATTTGAAATAGAGGTACAGGCATATGCAAACCTGTTGCCTTTGGTCTTCACATCATACCTATTAGGCTTTTATTGTGAAGCAGAGGGGGAATTTAGAAATTATGTGTAAAATTGATTGACATTGAATATGTATATACTGTAGAAAGTGGGTCATAACATGAAATTATATATATTGGGGTTCAGACTATTAAAATGTTGTTATGAGCGTATTAATGTGTAATAGAGAAATACACACTTATGTCAATTTACTTGATAACTATAATCTGTGAAATCATTAGAAAGTAAACAATGTAGTGTAATAACTTTTATCTTTCTTCACACATTAAACATTTACTCAAATTGAAGGTTTAGTAGGGTATATGAATGTCTTTCAAGCGGTAAGATAAGTAGATAAGAGACGTAGGAAGAAGTTTTTGGTTTTAGAACAATAATTTCGGTTATTCAGAGGTAAATGGCTATTATTTATTTATCATCATCATCATCATCATCATCATCATTCGTTTTTTTTCGTATCTGTAGTTTCTTAGATATGTCATATAAATTTTCATTCAAGACTGAGGAACTTCTGCTTTGACATTTCGGCAATATGTTACATTTTCTCATAAAATTTCAGTCATTATATGGGACTGGTGTCCACCCAGTAGCTTGATAAATTTGTGAGAGCTACAGTAAGTAGTGAAATCCGGTTCTACAAGCCTGTTGTAATGACTGGGGGAATCATTGTGCTAACAACACTTTACTCCTGTGCTTGTTGAATGATCGTTCAATTCTTCTGAAGCATGTGGACATGACACCAGCAATCGGCTGGTATGCACTGGCCCTCTATGGACTGTCGACCTCATTAACAATGTAATTTAATTATTAGGGTGCAGCATGACACTGTAAACTGTAACTATATAGTAATTAGTAGCATGTCTGGTTTTGAACTGGTAGTGTTCAGTATGTGCTTTAGAACATAGTTAATATTGGTTCTTATTATTACGTCAGATTGAATGGAGTATTGGATTACGTGATTTATGACATGAGCTTGAATTAGTTTCTTTAACGTGCAAAGGTGACCCCTTCGCATGCCATGAAGACACTTGGGGTGGGGACATGGAGGTAGGCCCCATGCTATCTTGACCTCGGTTCTAGAATGAGATGGTGTGGTTAGCACAATGCTCCGACCGCCTTTTACCCCTGGGAAAGACCTGGTACTCAATTTGATAGGAGGCTGAGAGAACCTTGGGACCGTTATGGAAGTTTGGCAAGGAAAAAATCCCGTCATCGAACCCTGGACCTTCCAATCCATCACCAGCTGCTCTGTCAACTAAGCTTTTTTGAAAATTAAAGATGATGATGATGATAAGAGCACAAGCATTACTACTATTATTGTTGTTATTATTATTATTATTATTATTATTATTATTATTATTGTTATTGTTATTGTTATTACTGCTACTATTATCGGCATTATTATTATTATTATTATTATTATTATTATTACATACGCGGTTATTTGATGCATTGCTACATCCTATCTCTAAACTTTCCTGTCTTTCCATAGATTTTCAAGAATATCTCTATTCTTCATTTCTTCGTCTATAAATGACTATACCATTGTGTCATGTTTTCCGTGGTCTTCCTTTTCTTTTCTTTCCAATGGGTTTCCAGTTCAATCATTCTCTTAGGAAGTCGCCTGCCCTCCATTCACTTTACATGCTCAAACCATAAGAGTTGCTTTGTCCCAATTTCCTCCACTATAGTTTGTGTTACATCCATTTTTTCTCGAATTATTTCATGTCTGATTCTTTCTATTCTTGATGTCCTGTTTATTCTCCTCCGAAAGTTCATTCCCATCGCCAATAATTTCCTCTCCTCCCTTTGTACGAAATGGAAATATAAAAATTGGAAATTTATCCTTTGAAGAGGTGGAAAAATTCAAATACCTGGGAGCAGCAGTAACAAATATAAATGATACTCGGGAGGAAATTAAACACAGAATAAATATGGGAAATGCCTGTTATTATTCGGTTGAGAAGCTTTTATCATCCAGTCTGCTGTCAAAAAATCTGAAAGTTAGAATTTATAAAACAGTTACATTACCGGTTGTTCTTTATGGTTGTGATACTTGGATTCTCACTTTGAGAGAGGAGCATAGGTTAAGGGTGTTTGAGAATAAGGTGCTTTAGGAAAATATTTTGGGCTAAGAGGGATGAAGTTACAGGAGAATGGAGAAAGTTACACAACACGAACTGCACGCATTGTATTCTTCACCTGACATAAGGGTGTTTGAGAATAAGGTGCTTTAGGAAAATATTTGGGGCTAAGAGGGATGAAGTTACAGGAGAATGGAGAAAGTTACACAACACGAACTGCACGCATTGTATTCTTCACCTGACACAATTAGGAACATTAAATCTAGACGTTTGAGATGGGCAGGGCATGTAGCACGTATGGGCGAATCCAGAAATGGATATAGAGTGTTAGTTGGGAGGCCGGAGGGAACAATACCTTTGGGGAGGTCGAGACGTAGATGGGAGAATAATATTAAAATGGATGTAAGGGAGATGGGATATGATGATAGAGACTGGATTAATCTTGTTCAGGATAGGACCAATGGCGGGCTTATGTGAGGGTGGCAATGAACCTGCGGGTTCCTTAAAAGTCAGTAAGTAAGTAAATAATATATTTTGTTTTCTTCTTTTGGTAATGTGTTTATTCCATAGGACGCTATTTAGAAAAAGATATTGCCTTCCTTTCTGTAACATTTCTGTTTTCGATTTTCATTCTTTAATCTTTATTAAATACTTATATCTCCGTAAGTTAGTTTTCCGAGACTGGAGCTGACCTATCGCTACAACCCCCAACCTGGAGGACCAGATAGTTTTTATTCAAGGTTTTCTACCTTTAGCCTTTGACGAGCCAACGTCTAACTGCAAGGCAGCAGTATCTGTAACCCTTGACAGGAGCCCTCACAGGGTACTATCAGCCAGACCAGCTGAACTCAGGTTTTTTAACAAGGTTGTTACTCCTCCCTCTCACACTTTCTCAACTCGACATGGGACAGGCTATGGTGGGTTTTTTATTATTATTATTATTATTATTATTATTATTATTACTATTATTATTATTATTATATCAATGGTAGCAACAAAGTGGGGATGAGAATGAAGATAAAATTGGCAATAATATCCATGGCAGCTGTATTCAATTAACATAATCATGGAAAGTTGGCAGTAGATAGTTTGCTGCTTTGACATTCTTAGGATTCGAAGATGTCTTCGTTTATTTCGTACATTTTACATAGTCCGTATTGCTCTGAACTAGTCCAAGTATTAGTCTCCATATTGGTTTAAGTGTTCCCAAGAAAAAAAATATGTGCAAAATAAATGCTGCAGACCAAAAGTGATTTTACATCAGATTTGTTTTGTTTATGAATGGTTATTGAAGTTTTGCCTGCAACTTCTTTAGTGAAGAAAGTATTGGGGAGAAACAATCTCTGTCTAACAGTCCCAGAGCTCTTTTGACGTCTGTTGAATAAGAATAGATATTAATTGTGTGCAGTATGAAATACCCAGTAGTATTATCATTGGTTTTATATTCGTAGACATACGCATTTTATGTAACCATGTTTGAATTTATTGCTGACAAATAAGTACAGGAAGGGCTTGGCTGAGACATGGGGAGACTACTGAGCCAGTGGCAAGATTATTCTTACCATCATAATGTATGGCATTGTGGATGTAATGTTACATGATGGCAAACATATTTCTGTCCCTCGTGAATATTCTTATAAACCGTTTAGAAATGCATATTTGTTGTACTGTTAGGTAACACTAATTTACTTTCTTCTATTCTTACCTGACTTCCACGCCGTGGCATCATGATCTAAGGCATCCTGCCTAGGACTCGCATTACGGAATGCCTGCTGGTTCGAGTCTTCATGGGGGAAGAAATTTTCTCATGAAATTTCGGCCATTGTATGGGATCAATGCCCACCCAGCATTGTGATGCACTTGGGGAGCTATGTTAGGTAGCAAAATCCGGTTACACAAACCAGCCATAACGACTTGGGGGCTCATCTTGCTAACCACACGATATCTCCATTCTGGTTGGATGATCGTCCACCTCTGCTTCGGCATGTGGCCGTGAGGTCAGCAGCCGGCTGGTCGGTCTTGGCCCTTCGTGGGCTGTAGCACCACAGATTCTTACCTGATGTTTAACGATTTTGTGTTATTTTTATTGCTTCTTTCTTTGTACCTGGCAATGGAACGATTTCTCTGATTAATTTTAAATCTAGTACCAGTGCTTTATCTTGTAGGGTATCTAGAGCAAATTTTATAGAAGTATGGATTAATACCTTATGGATAAATTTGCTTGTAACTAATACAAATAAAAATTGTGTTTCACGAAAGTTTATTTTACGCTAGTGTTTCATTACTCCATGTTCATTAGTTGCAAGAGACGTTTGCTTTTTTTTTCCTCACAAAATAATTTATATGCATTCCTTAGTTGTGAAATTAACATGTGTTATATGCTCTTGCTATGAAGTAAGTGAATATACGATCTAAGGAGCTCTCAAATTAATTCTTTATTCATTGAAACACACAGTAAAAGTCGATCACACTCTAGAATATAAATATTAAGAATTAAGAATTAGCCACGAAATCCCGTGAAGGGCAAGGACCTCCTGACTATGCAGGGTGGCTTGTCAAGCAGTTCCCAGTTAGCCACTCCAGGAATGATGGTCACTTTTCTAATGTAATAGTTTGGGATGCTGTCTGGGTTAACACTGAAGGGTCCACTGTTCACTAGTCACTGTTTGGGTTGCAAGTCACTTTGTGATTAGTTTCCATTGTTATAAATATACGAGTAATCAATTAGTTTTATTATTTATTAATATAATTTTTTCTTAGCCTTTTTATTTGTAAAATTTGTATGTATAAATATTTATTAAAGAAAATAATCTGCCCTCAATGAGGGTGACCATAAAGATCCAGAATAAAAGCACTACAGAATAATTTAGAAAGACAGGAAGTGTTTAGTAAAAAATTCAGAGAAATGCAAACCCAACAGAATCATCAATGGCCAAAATATAAATGGTAATGTAATATTTGGATTGAATCCTTAAGAATATGCAACAAAATTTTTTGAATTTCAAAAAATCGGAGTCTGAGTGCTTTTAAAATATCACATGTGAATTTAGGGAGTGTGCCATGTGCACCAAACAAAAGACCAGAAATACTCCACTGACTAGTGGGAATGTTATATTTCTCACTTAGATAAGGGATGCAGGACTCATAAATGGATTTCTTCTCCTCATCAACGTGTTGTGCCTGTAGGGCATCCCTCTCGAACCGGATTGCAGGATCAAGGACTAATCCCTTAGATTGAGTCCTGTGGATGGCTACAATATCTGCTTTTCTGTTCGAATCTAAGGATGAAACGCAGTGGACCTCTTCGTGTACCTCCCTTCCACGATGCTTGAGGACATCAGCAATACCGGTCCTGGCCTTATGATGTCGATTGTTGCGCAGTAGCTCCGTTTTTCGACAGAATCCCAACACGTGACCAAGAGTTTCCATCTCGTTGCAGCCAGGATGGCGACAATGGGTTGTGTTGAAACTTCTGCCGGGCACAGATCTAACCGCAGATAGATTGCTGGACATTTTAACTGCATTGATGTATTCTGAAATTGATAAATTTGCTTTTGATGACATCCAGGAATTTGCCTTGGGGCACTCAGAATACAGGATAACACCTTTGCCCTTATGAGGTAATTTACACCATGATTCAAAACTTCTGTTCCGCAAGATCTCCCTCAATTGCCGACCTTTAGTGTTGGGAGCAATAGAAGACTTATTGATGTTTAGTCTACGTAAACTCAGTTGCTGTTCAAGGTGCAGGTTCCTTACAAAGTTAAGATGCATATCATTAATACGGTGAAGACGATTACAGATGTTGTAATGTTGAATGCTGGCCTCCCACTCTGCACAAAGAATTCCCAAACCTCGGACTTTTTTACTTGTGTATAACATTGAATTTGGCATATCATCGGGCAGCATCATAATTTCCTTCACAGCACTTCTAATAATTTTGTCAAGATCTCGTAAGAACGTATCTGATAACTGAGGTAATGGAGCACATTGTAGAGGGTAAATCAAACCAGGCCATATATATTCGTTTATGATTTTTAATTTCTGGTCTGATTTTAATAATTTTGTTCGGACGAGTCCATCCAAGTCTGAAGATAAGTTTTTTTATAGTCTTGTTTTTATTAAAGGAGATTTTGTCTGTGAAATCTATTCCGAGATATCGGATACGCTCACTTTTATCATGCAACGAAGAAATAACCCTTGTAAAGAGATAATGTCATCTGCACTGAGCTTGCCCTTTTGTAAAACTATTGCCTTGCTTTTAGCTGGATTTATGTGACGACCAATTTCAGTTAAGCTACTTTCAGCTAAATCAACAAGCGATGTAGCATTTGCTTTAGTGCTACCAATTAAAGCAAGATCATCAGCGAAGGCTAGCGCAGACAAATGAGGTAGTTGATCTGATAAAGAATAGCCATATTTAGTAGAAATATCATAATCTGTCAGATTTTGCATCACATGATTGATTGCCAAATTAAATAATATGGGTGATAATGGAGAACCCTGTGCTACGCCACAATTTAACGCTATAGGTTTTGTTTTTTGAAAATTTGATTCAATTTGAATAGTATTGGCTGATAACGAAGAAGAAATTAAATTGTAGAGATTCCGTGGAATGCATGCATGCTTAAGGGCTCTTTGTTCGAATCTGAATATAAATTGCTTTGGGATACAATAATACTGTATATGCGGTATTTATTAATATCCACGAGATTCATTGGCAAAGAATTTTGTATTTCGTCCAAATTAATTGTTTAATGGAATCAAAATAAAATACCAGTCTTTTACTAAGATTGTGAATTAAGTATATGTACTTTTTGATTTGCATGTTTATTTATTCTTTTGATTTCATATTTAATCACTGAACATTACTGTAATGTCAACAAGTAGACAACTGAACACACAGTATGCTATGAGTTGTGTACTTGTGTTTGTCATCTGTTTGTGGAAGAACTAAAGCTAACAAATGTTGAATTATTATGCCTGTCAGGTCATAAACATGTCGTTTAATTGCTCATCAAATAGATATGAAGTTAATATAACTAATGATAATAAATATTATAGAAACACATATAGTGAGTTTAAAAAATGTCTAATCAGA
Organism: Periplaneta americana; assembly: GCF_040183065.1. Lineage (NCBI taxonomy): Eukaryota > Metazoa > Arthropoda > Insecta > Blattodea > Blattidae > Periplaneta > Periplaneta americana. The sequence goes on along the minus strand of NC_091120.1, from coordinate 95,205,900 downwards.
AATAATAGCAAGTCTTTTGATTCCAGTCATGGATACTTAGCTAAAAGGTATTGCCACTCCAACTGAACCTCAAATGGCCTAACATTTTAAAAATAATCATGTTAAACCACGTCCTTGGTGTGGTTGTTAGCTTGCCTTCCTATGAACCAATTAGTTGTGGGTTCATTTCCGAACTATCCAAGAAATTTTTCAAGTGTGAAATGAAGTCCACCTAGCCTCGTGATTGGAAAATTTGGAAATGTCGATAAGTGGCGAACTCCGGTTTAAAAAAGAAACAATCAGCACCTATGGGAACTTGCAGCATAGATCATGTAGTACCCTTATTGTGTCCAGTAGCTAGTTACATAGTTGACCAATAGATGGTAGGTGATCTGCTCAGTCTTGGCACCTTGTGTGGCTGAAGCAATGGAGTTTAAAGTTATATTATTTGGTAATATTATAAATGAATTAAACTGGCTCGAAACTGTAACATGAATCCTTTTACCTTACGATCTCATATGTGAATATTTATTTTATGTTGGAATTAAACTATTTGAAAAGGAAGTCTTGACCTAATTTTGTATAAAGTTTTTTGATGCTTGATAATAACAGAATATGGTTGCCTGCAACTTTTATAAAGTTTTCGTGTAAAACTTGATTACTAATAGCTTTTTTTTTTTGAGCCTGCAGGGCTGAATATAGCATCATTTAAAAACATTCTGTTATATAAATTTATTTGCTTTGCTTGAGCTTTGGCAAATGATGTTGTTTTTGAAAATTCTGAATTTCAAATGTTGGTGTGTATGCAGTTAAAATAGTAATATATGGCGACTCGTCATTTTGAATAGAATTCTAGGAACTATTTTAAGTAGTCAACAAAAGTAAATATGTAAGAAACTTACAGACGTAAACAGTGCTGGAACTGCTTAATGCACATTCCATTCTGTGTTTGTAGTCGCTTGTTGGCCATTGCTTGGCTTTCTTTCTGTCTATCTGTCTGTCTGTCTGTCTCTCTCTCTCTCTCTCTCTCTCACACACGCACGCACGCACGCACGCACAAAGTCCTTTTTTCACCTATGAGTCATTCCACGTCAAATCGCACAGCAATAAAACACGACCCTCTCGGAAATGGTCGAATTTTTTTTCATGAATTCCAGACATCAAATAAGGAGACCCGTATTTTCTTTATTTTCACAATTATTAATTATTTGTGTAGTTATGAATATTTGAAGTTACGCAAATTATGCGCGCACTGTTACATAAACTCGCTTGAAACTTTGTGTCTACATATAATTGAGATTTGCGGTTTGGCGCATTTGAAAGACTAAATACAACACTTTTTATTACTTTAGGCCTATCACAAATAAATTTAAAATTTTGGCCTATTTTTTTAATCATTTCTTTTTCAAAGCAAAATTACTATATTAAATAGCCAAGTTAAAAATCTGAAAAAAATATAGACTTGTTCGCTGATATATTATCTGTAAGCTACTGCATTTATAAATATGGGATCGGCACCCATACATTTGTAACAATTTATTTTCCGGAGGCATGCACGCGCTCGCGATGCCCAGCTAATGAACTGCTTGCAGCCATAGGCTAGAAGGCTGCCCGTGGAAATTTCCCGTTGCATCTGATGTCACCATACTAATCATCAAATGATTAATACCTTAAGAAACAGTAAATATCTTATCTAAAATTATTTGGAAATAATTTGGAAATATCCAAAATGTCAACTGTAGTCCAAATTGAAGAATCGAATTTTGTAAAAATATACAATGAAAACCTTCAGTTTTGCTAATAATTTGTAAATATACAAAAATATCAAATGTAGTCCACATTAAAGAGTTAAATTTTGAAAAATATGCTATACAAATCTTCAATTTGCCTAATTATTTGGAAAAATACACAAATGTCAACTGTAGTCTAAATTGAAGAATCATATTTTGTAAAAATATATAATAAAAATCTTCAATTTTGCTAATAATTTGTCCACGTCTGTATGTGATTTGTTCCGTAAAAATCAATCAATTTCCGCATAGGTCAGGTGAAATTATATGTGAAAATGCGGACAGAGAAAGTGATTATCCCAGTATTTCTTCTAGCAGTTCTATGGATACAGTGCTAGAAATCAGTAATATTGAGGAATTAAACAAGGGTTTGATGTCAATAGAATCCCCTATCAAGAAAAGAAAGATACAACAAAACGATACCCCCGTGAAAAGTTTCAAAAGTAAAAGGTTCCCTAGCATGTTAAGTTTTTCATGTAGAAGATGCATCATCATCCATCCAAAAGTCAGCCATATTTTATTTTTGACGGAATGCAAAGAAAGTACAACCTGAAAATTACATAGTTATTGCAGACTTTTCTGAAAATTATTCATTTGTAATACAAGATTCAATACAAGGTGTGCATTGGAACATATGCCAAGCCACAATACAGTACAATGAGCGCTGCTCATTCGGTCTCAAATTTTGTTAATACTACTGCATCTCCTTTTTTTATATCGATTGTATTATTTTATTTCTATTTCTCTTATTTGTAATTATATTCTTTATTCTGTATAATAAAAAAATTAAATAAATAAATAAATAAATAAATAAATCCTTTCGTAGTATATTTCAAAGGAGATACAGAAATTCGTTACAAAAGTAATGTCATCTCAGAAACCATGAAACATGACACCGATCCCTTTCACGTTTTTCAGTCCGAAGCAATCAATTTCTTAAAGCAAGAATTCAACGATATGAAAAAAATCATCTACTTTTCCAATGGATCAAGTTCACAATAGAAAAAAAAAAAAGAATTTAAAAAATAATTGCTTACATGAAGACGATTATGGAATTAGTGCTGAATGACGTCTCATGATAAAGGTCCATGTGTTGGCATTGGAGATACTGTTAAAAGACTTGCCACGAGAGTTAGTCTATACAAGATCCTATAACAACACAAAAAAAAAAAAAAACTGTTTGATTAGTCACAAAAAACATTTCTAACGTGTCATTTATATTTTGTCCATTCAATAAGCACAAAAACCACACTGAAAATTTGCAGGCCAGATACCATAATCTAAAACCAATAACTGGTACATTAAAATTATATTGGGCCATAAGAATAAAACTGAAGGATTTCCTTCGAAGCAAGAGGTTGAAGTATAAGGATTTCCTTCGAAGCAAGAGGTTGAAATATAAGCATATGCTTCAAATTGTAAGAATAACCTCTACCTTATCCTTCAACCTTTTGCTTCTAAGACAGGAGCATGTGCTCACGAATGTTGTTGTGTCGTTTCATGTTGCAGTACTGTGTATTTGTCGGCGCTCTTTGTCAGCTGAGTGCGGGTGTTCGGTTTCATAAAGAAATGAGATAAGCAGCAATGGTAGGCCTCCCAGTGACATAGCAAGTTTCCTTCTGATGCTAATAAACCACACTCATTTCAATCACAGTCCCGCACCGTGGTCTAAGGCATCTTGCCTAGGACTCGCGTTAGGGAATGCGCGCTGGTTCGAGTCCTCGTGAGGGAAGAAATTTTCTCATGAAATTTCGGCCAGTGTATGGGACCGGTGCCTACCCAGCATCGTGATGCACTTGGGGAGCTACGATAGGTAGCGAAAATCCGGTTTCGCAAACTAGCTATAACGGCTGGGGAGGATCATCGTGCTAACCACACGATACCTCCATTCTGGTTGGATGATCGTTCACCTCTACTTCGGCATGTGAACGTGAGGCCAGCGGCCGGCTGGTCGGTCTTGGCCCTTCAGGGCTGTAAAGCCGTGGATTTACTTTTACTTTACATTTCAATCACAACTAAATAAGGATTCCACGTGGTTAAAACTACATCTTCCAATTCAGACAGCGGTAGCTTTGTTCCCCTTGAAAGTACAATTATATTTTTAGCTACCCATCCTGGAATATTAGAAAAAAGTGACAAGTTCCAGAAGTGAAAAGGAAAAAAAAAAAAGAGGTAGCATTTCGGAAAATGATAAAAATTATTGGAAGAAAATTCGGCATAGTAATAAATTCCTCTTAACATGCGTCTTTGAAATGCCCATAATAGCATTATTAAATATTATAATTAAGCCTCTATAAGAAAGTTTCTACGTTAATCTGTGTGCATCAATAAAATACGAGTAATAAAATTATACCAATACAGTGACGTGAATGTATTTGAAGTCCTTCCAGTGGTAGGTTCCTCTTGCTCTTCAGTATTTTCATCTTCATTTAAATCCTATATATTGTCTGTAAAGTCATAATTATGATCATACAGGTACTTCGCTAGCTTACATTGTGAAAAACAAATTAACAAACAATATGATTGTTGGGACCTTTGAGGCAGGAATTGTACATGCGTATTGTAGAATGGGAAACCTGCTTCTTAGTTGGCCAAAGGAACGTTCGATTATAAATAACTGTCTCTTTATTTAACAGTCTTATTTCGATATGATACCATGAGCCATGGTTCGAAGCCGTCACCCAATAGGACAGTATTTTTAAATCCACTGAACACATCACGAACTGATGAATTTTTCCCTGACCAACTAACTGCAACACTAGTCAAGCATTCTTTTGCTTTGCATGGAGCTTGCAGCATACTCATAATTTTATCACCATACCACCATGCTGTGTATGTTTAGCAATATGGACGAGTGCAGTCTAATACGCTGATTACACTCGGAAAATTTAATTTCTATAACTATTCAGGTCTTGCAACAGTTATATATTATTGTAATGATGATGACAACTTGAGCCATTTGTTCGCTTTTTCCGTTATATTTAAATACATTAATAACAGTTTTACTCATAGTGGTCCGATGTATACCCATCTCTTCTTGGAATCTCCGATCGACCATGAACCGCATAAAAAAAAAAAATCTTCATCTTTATTTCCAAGGATGGCTGGCTGGATGGCTGACTGGCTTTACGAGGGCTGGACCCGAGACAGATTCGTACACTTGAGCACGCTTTGGTCCATTGTGCGCCCTGTATATGATGATTGTCCAAATCCGACAGGTGGCCTGAGTGGCATTCGTGAATCTGACACTGACAGGTTGGCCATTCTGTCTCAGCCCGAGATACAGCCAGGTCCCGTTTCGCGACGATAAACCCCAGCAGCCGGAGCTCCAAGCCCTTCCTATATCAGCATCGGAAACCCGTACTACTCCCAAGAATTCACTCTAACCTATTTTACTATTGCAGATATAGATGAAATGGAAGTATAGAGGGAAACGGGAGTATCCCGAGAAAACTCTTTGCAACATCTAATTTGTCTACCACAAATTCCAACACGACCTGACCGAGGATCGAATCCGGGCCTCCGGGATTGTAGATAGCACGCTAGCACTTGGGCCCCTCCTCTTATCTCATGTGTTTCTTCCAGAAAATGAGATGTAATCCATTGGATATTTTCTTCATTAAGTGTATATAAACTCTTATACTGCTCCCTAACAGTACACCAACGTAATCTGTTGTATTTTTCACGACGTAATGCGACTGGTAATTCAACCAGATCACTAAACCACAGAGATGAGTCTGCTCCTGACCAGACTTCACTTTTTAGAAGGATATGCTTCTGACTCGAAGGTTATGCTTCACTTTATTCTTACATTTTTTTCTAATTCTGAAGCAAAAGGTTGTGCTCCAAGCAAATGCTTCTTCCTGTGAAGCAAGTGCTCTTTTCCTATTGCGTCATGAAGAGCAGAAGGTTTTGCTCTGCATTTTATTATTAAAATCTGAAGCACATCCTTCAAAATAGTAGAGTAAAAGGATATGCTCAACTTTATTCTTACGGCCCATTCTTTCATTCCGTTGTCAAAAACTGAAGATTTAGTAAAACAATTTTCTTTCAAGAAAGAAGGTAGGCGAATGAAAATTTAAAATGTGAATGAAAAGAAACATTTGAAAAGCATAATGTACAATTATTTGAAGATATCATAATAAGTAAATTAGCAGTGTTTCCTCGAGTAACTTAATCCGTACTGGGTGTAATGTTGTAACGTTTAGTCAATTATCCAGCACCGATAAACCTCTTAGCGCGCTTTAACGCTTCCCTTCCACTGCTGCTGCGCCGACCGCTACACATTCTGTCATATGTAATTAAATTTCCATTAAACTATTGGAGATCCCATTCTGATTTTTTCTGGAATTATTAAGAATACTTCAGTGCACCTAGTAGGCATTTTTTTTAGAATTTTAATAGGGCTATTTCACATTGATGTATATGTTTTAAAAATTGAATTATAAAAAAATATTTGAAATAATTATATTAAAATTAGTTAATAAATATTTAATAAAAGATAGTACTTTAAGCTTTTAAATGCATTTTTCAAAAAAATTTTAACATCAATATCGTCAGAAATATGACGCTTTAAATATTGAATTGTGCGACATTTTTAACGAATTTTAACATGTAATATTTTAAAAACATGTGGACTTAGGAGCAAATAAAAATACACTTGTTGGTTTATGAGACCCATAGAGTTGGTAAAAAAAAATATAAACGCAATCAGAAATATGAAGGTCAAAATTTGTATAATTTTGTGCGATTTGACGTGGAATGACTCCTATCACACACTTCCTCACATTCATCCACATTCTGTCTTTATTTTTGTTACCCTTTCCTTTCCTTTCCTTTCCTTTCCTTTCCTTTCCTTTCCTTTCCTTTCTTTCTTGTATCTTTCCATTGTTCTTAATTTTTTTCCTCGTAATTGTTCTTCGCCTTTTTATTTTCTTTTCATCTTATTTTAATTTTCTCATTTTTATCTTTAATTTATTTTTGGTTATTTGTTCTTATTTACTCGTTATTTGAAGTTTAAATTGAAAGTATTGTTATGCTGCAAAAATATATGTTGAGATTATCATGGAAATACAACTTTTATCATCCTTAATGCCTAAGAAATGATTTTCGGGATGCTGTTTATCTATGCCCGTCTTGTCTGTCCGTCCGTCTATCCATTCTGTCTGTAGTATGTACTTCTAGCTATGAAATATTGAACTGATTTTGTTGGTATTCAAAGTCTATTATCAGGGTATCACGTTCAATTGGAAATGATGGGTGTGAAGTATAATTTTTACTCAGAAACTACCCGATTTTTATTTTAAAAATTAAAACTTACTCTAAATTGGCTGTAACGATTTTTCGTTTTTATTTATTACAAAAAATGGGTGAAAAATGAAATTGTATTTTTATTTTGACCCCACTTTTTCTTGCATCACTTAACTCCATTATTATTTATTTAATTATCCCACTAATCGAGAACTTCTTCATACAAAACGTTAGTGCTGAAAGATAAAGTTATATCACACATAAATTGATTTTCAAAATTAATGTAACTCTAACCATGATGGAAATACAACAGAAAATATGCGTTTTATTTTCTGTAAGAAATTGTAATTTCCAAAATTATTCTTCTAGTTGAAACTTTCTTCAGACAAAAATTCTTTCATTAATTTGCAACACTGAAGTAACTTAAATACAGAAGACAATATATTGGTATCATGAAGTTAACATTTATCTCTTAATGACTAATGCTTTTAGGAAGAGTTAATTTTTTTATTCACTTTGATTATGTAATATGACTTACATCACTAATAAAAATGTTGTAAAATATTCATTATGCAACTAGTTAGGTAATAATACTTTTATTACGCAACTACTAGGTAATGATAGTAACTAAAGTATGCCAGCATTACCTTCTCCGACATACTTTGTCCATTTTTCTTGGATCACCAATCTTCAAATTTTTTTTCATATCTTACACGGGATTTCGATGGCACTAAACATTCAGTTGCAGAATTTGCAGTATTTTCAATATCTGAATCCTCGTTTGAACTCATTTTAATAACGTTTGTTTATTTCTCCTAGTATTTCTGTTCTTCTGTTATAAACAAAAATCTATCCTGTTAAAAACATACTAATAAAACAAACATAAATGAATCGCCTCTCGCAGGAAGAAACTAATAATAATAATAATAATAATAATAATAATAATAATAATAATAATAATAATAATCGCCTGCCCACAAAAGACATGTTCAGAACTAATAAAAATTAATACAATATTACTTTTATTAAAAATGAATTCTTTATGAAAGTGTATAGAACTTTGTACGATATACTTATCTTAACTTCATGTTACAATACTCGACATACGGAAATGAAATCACTTATTCTGCGCCTAGATAAGTAGATAAAACTTTCATTTTCTGCTGGATCTGAGACCGCTTGTTTGGGTAGTGCACGTGCTATCCACATAGCCATAGTAACGGACTCATGTAAAAAAAAATACGAATAGAAATGTTTGCAATCGATTTTGTGTAAATCGCCGTTTTTTCAAGCAGAGACTAATTAAATTTTAGCAAAAATAATTATATTTTGTGTGTATCATTTTCATAGATACTGCATATTACAAACAAACATCACCTAATAGTTCAGGAGAGAGTTCTGTACACAAGTAAGACAGCTTCCTGAAGAGAGCCACTTTTCAACATCAGGGATGCCAAAACGCGTACTTCTGTGAAATCTTTGCAATATTGCAATAAAAATAGCATTACTTTCTGTAAAACGTTTACTTTTTAATACAATTCGCAAAATGTACAATCAGAATTCCATCATTGCCAAAAATAATTTTAAATAGAATAGAATGGATCATCCCTTGCAATAAAGTTTTACCTGCTGTTCACAGTCAGTTTGTAAAGACCAATTTTATTTCCTCGAGTGAATGTCCATAGAATATAATATTTCCTCTTGAACAGTTTACTTTCAGTTTACAAGGAAGTGATTTTATGATTAGAGTCCTATTATAAATGATTAGTGTCTTTTAATATTTGTAAATAGCAGTACTGGTTTTGTACATAGCATAATGGTACAGTATTATTATAAGTGATTACAATATACGAAAAGCTACATATGAGTAATTTGTAAAAATTAATTACATATTATGATTATTTAAACCTTGCAATATATAAATTATAACAGATATAATGCTTTTGAGGTCACAAAAATAATTTCCGTTTGCACTGCAGAAAATAAAAATTGTGTCTTGTTATCTAGATGCAGAGTAAATTATATTGGGTTGATGCAAAAATTAGTAGCATTTTTTCGCTGTGACAGAAGTTTTCATTTGAAATGATTAGTAGACAGAAATTAATTAGTAATATATGCTCCTATATTATCTATTACTCTCTGTCTGTGAAGAAATCTGCTGGTTTGTAGTTAAAAGAAGTCGTCAAGCCAAGTTTGTAAAGCATCTTTGTTATCAAAGGAGTTCTTTTGAAAATTGTTGGATAGAGAATGGAAAAGGTGAAAATCTGAGGGTGCAAAATCGGGAGAATATGGGGAATGTGGAATCACCTCCCAACCAAGCTCGTGGATAGCTGCTTTCGTCATGTTAGCGGAGTGCGGGTGTGCATTATTGTGTTGCAGCAGCACTTGATGCAGTCTTCCCGGTCGTTTTTCTTCAATTGCGGCCGCAAAGCATCTGAGTTGTTGGCAATAAATGTCAGCAGTTATGGTTACATTCCCAGCCAAGCTCGTGGATAGCTGCTTTCGTCATGTTAGCGGAGTGCGGGTGTACACTATTGTGTTGCAGCAGCACTTGATGCAGTCTTTCCGGTCGTTTTTCTTCAATTGCGGCCGTAAGGCATCTGAGTTGTTGGCAATAAATGTCAGCAGTTATGGTTACATTCCTGGGAAGCAATTTGTAGTACACGACGCCTTCTTTAACCCATCAGACACATTACATCATCTGCTGTGGACGGACACTAACTTTTATACTGTGTGTTGTGTGTTGAAACGACAAAACCATTTTATTGCAGTGCTTTCTCCGATGGTATTCTCTCCGTACACAGCACATATTTTTTTTCGAGCAACCTCCGCTGCTTTTGCTCCTCTATTAAACTCAACAGAAAAATATGTCGGGAAGTGTTTTTTTTTTTTTCACTTGTCATTTCATCTTCTTTAGATCACACATTTCATAGACTTTCTTCAAATGAATATTCAAGGCGCATTTACAAACACAACACTCCAAATAAATAATAATGTCAAATGATAAACCATAAACAATCTCCTAACAACGCGGTGTTGTGATGACGATCAAAAACGCTATCAACTTATGCATCAACCTAGTAATTATGATTTCCCTGTGCATTGTAAATTGTACATATTTAAGAAATATACCACAAAGAAATATACCCATTGGTAACATAAGAGGACTGATTTTTTACGGAATACGTGTTACGTAACACAATGAAAAAATTATCAGACACATTCATAACACCAGTTTGTTTTTCTTTCGCCCATTCTTTAAACTTTAGATTCTTTTATTTTACTACTATGGTATATTTTTAACGTCCATACTATTGCCATTATTATTAGGTACTATCCGTCTTTTATTAAACTCTATGCGCTTGCTACAGGGAAAGTACTTCCAACCAATTCTTTGACCGAAATCCGATTTCGATGTATAAAGCGTCTCTTTAATGGTATGGGTCCATAAGAATTTGTTAAATTATGGAGAAATACCTTATATCCAGACAGATTGACGTGTCCACGTTTTACCTGTAATATTCTATACGTAGAGTTTTTGTCGAATAAAATTCTTGGTTTCAGATTTAAGGAGTGGAATAGAAGTTAAGATTTCAAAGTTATATTTGTGCGCCAGTGCTCACTCACTCACTTACGTGCGCATAAATGTCATTAGGATTACTACTTATTTCTGGAAAAGTCAAACTTATACAATATTACACTGAAAAGGAAAACTTGTGTTTATACTGTATTTGTATAGAATAAATTACCTTTCATATTTGTCTACAGTTGTAATTTAGTTTCTGTGTGAATTAATGTTTGTTGTGACTGTAAATGACATTGCATTTGTACAGCCGTAATCATTTCCTGAAATGGATTACAAAGGGAAGTGGAGTGATTTTCGTCCTTCAAGCTGGAGCAAACCAAATCCTTCTTACTTAACCATAGTTCCCAAAATTTGATTGGTAAAATTATTTTCATTACATTTGAGGATATTGGAATTGCGATTAAAGGAGATGAATTTCACTTTTTGTCTTATCAAATAGTTACATTAAAAAAAAAAAGAGAGGGAGAAAGTTGTTGATAATTTGACGACTACTAAAATTAACGACTTATTGTTTATTTAGCAGATTCGAATCATTTGTTGTTAATTTATGCAATACTGTATTACCTAATTGTATATTTTTTTCTGTTCGTTTATTGCTTTTTAACGATACTTCTGGACTGTGAAAGCTATATATTGTCGGTATGTTCGCACAATAATGACAATGAAACAATGCTGGAACTACTGTACATCGGCAGGAAAACAGATTAAGTTGAAGAAAATTTACTCCGCAACCTGTTTGTCCAGCAGAGATTTCATGAGCTTTACCGCATGTCGAATTCAAATCTATTTACTCTCATTTGAGCACCCACGTGCAATAATGGGGTAAGTATGAATGCATTTCGTATCTACTTACCCCATTATTGCACGTGGGTGCTCAATTGCGTGTGATACTATATTCGTAACATTCACAGTCCACACGTGTGTAAGTTACACAGCCGAAAAAGCAGTTGTGGTGCTTTGTGTGAGTTCATCTCCTTTTTGTCTTAAATAATAAATTCATGTTGAATCTTTCGTACACTACATTTAACACTTGAATATAAATAATTGATTAAAAAACTCAACACACTAGAACAATATGAAATATACAGACACACTAAAACACGCCCTGATCAAATTCTCAACACACAGATCAATTTCAGAACACACACACTATTTGACACCACATTTCAACATTTTTCAACAATCGAACGCACCCACACAACAGGCAGCGAAGTTCGAGATGACGCCGAGATCTAGTAGGCTCTGAGGATGGTGTGAAGAAACAACGAAACAGCTGTAAGCCGCATATGCTTACACAATTAACACGAGTAAGATCGCCATTTAATCAATTATTTAATAATAAGTTCATAAGTCTGATTATTCCATTAATGTAATAAGCAAATACATTGATGGATGGAACTTAACAAAACTCATGTTTTCTTGATACAGTTTTATGAGTCTCTAAAATATAATGCACTTTTATTTGTTACCTTTAATTTAGCCAAAAAAGAAATAACCTCAATTTCAAACATTTAAAAATCATCATCATCATCATCCAAACAAATATAAGACCCAAGGCTCGTAACGGTCTTAGCAGTGGCGGCCGGTGAGGCATTCTGGTGGTGGTGCCAAAAATGAAAAAAAGATTGTACGCAAATTACCCTAGTGAAATTGATAATCGCAGCTCACGTTTACATTATGTTAAATAAAACATTAATTAAACCAGCTATTTTACCAGGTGTGCAGTTAATAATGCATCTAGTAACAGTTACAATAACATTTCCGAAACTAATAACGAAATTTACAGATACAGATAATGCAAAACTTTCACAGTATTGTTAGTCAAATACAAATAACTTTTATAACTAGTAAAATTACTGGCAAAAACACACGAGAGAAACAGTGATATAGATAATAAACGAAAACTTTGCACTTTATTTAACAGGCCGATGAATCCAAGACAGCGGCCTGAATACACATGTTCATGTCCTGCACAGATCTCATGTATCGTTAACAGAAGCATCAATACTATAGCAACAGTGTAGCGATATTTAGTTGCCGCAAAATAAAACAAATATTACACAACATTAACAAACATTTTTACATAATATGAAAAAATATTTATCTTTCTAAAAAGAACCATGACTATCTCTGCATTTAATATAGTTAAATGGATAATACTTTACACATTCAAATCCAAGTTATGTGCTTTAGTTTTGAAATGGCAACATTACATTAACATTTGGCGCGGAACTTTAACTTGTGTTTTCGTGCAAGTCTGCAGTTGATGGTTCCTGCCTAACGTCTCCAACAACCCTGCCATCTAGCGAAAATTCTGCATTACTGTGCTCTAGCGGGCGGAATATTAACTACTGAGTCAAATCGAATTCGGCTCAGTGTCTGCCATAAGAAACGTATATAAACTAGAATCAGTAGCCTTTTGTACAGTGTTATATGGACGTAAGCAGTGCCACACTGAAGTGGCTCCAACGTTCGGAGAAACGCTGCAAGATTGCGTCCCGATCTGTGCGCGCGCTCGTTCAGATGAAATACGAATAAAATGTATAGAAATAAACTATTACAACTGCTTTTTAGGATATTATTTTTTGTTTCTTTCATTGGCGGTGCCATGGCACACTGGCACTACCCCAAAAGCCGCCCCTGGGTCTCAGTGAGTCATTCTTGGTCCAACTTTTTTTTTTTTTTTTTTTGGACGGCCTAAAGATCTCTTCCCTTTGGGACGATATTGGAAGTCTATTTAGATTCGTTTGACATGGTTTTTCCACTGCAGCTGGTACTTGTTTATAAACTGTGAGACTGGTTGTAATTGAAGTTCTTGCATGTTATTCTCATTTCTTTTGTGGTCCAAGGGACTATATCCTAGTGTTGCCCTCATAAATTTCATTTCACAGGCCTTTATTCTGCTGATATCCGTACTTCTCATTGTCCAGGCTTCACTTCCGTAATATAGTACAGATCTAGCTAAGGTTTTATACAAATGTATTCTTGTGTGTCGCTATACTAAGGAAGACTTAATAATTTCGTTGATTATTCCCATTGATTTATTGTATTTGCAAATTTTAGAAGTTATATCTGTTTCACCAAAAAATGTTAAATTATAGCCAATATACGTACACTCACTTACTCTTTGTATTAATTTGTTGTTTAAGCAAATTTTGCTTGCGACCGGGTATTTTCCACGAAATGCCATGACTTTCGTTTTTTCAACATTGATTTCCATGTCGTATTTTGCGCTGATCATATTTAGATTATGCACTGAATATTGAAGCTCATCTTCATTGCATGCAACTAGGGCTAAATCATCAGCAAAGAGTAGACTATCAAACTGTACATTTCGACTGATAGAGATTGAATTATGACTGTCTGTTTCCAATCTTTAATGATTTTGTTCATATACATGATGAAAAGTAATGGAGATAGGCCACAGCCTTGTCTTACTCCTCTATGAATTTGTTGCCAATCTAAAAGTCTGTTGTTGGTTCTAACTGCTATCAAAGTTGTTTTGTAAATGTTACGAATGTTAATTAATAACTGTTGGGGGACATTATCATCTGCTATGACCTGAAATAATTTATTTCGATTGACTCTATCGAAAGCTTGTTCAAATTCAATAAAAACAATATATATCTTTAAGCTGAAGTCTCTGTGTTTTTCAATTAGCAATTTCAATGAAAAATACCCATCTCAGCAAGACCTGCCTTTACCCAAAACCATTTTGTTCTTCTCCAATGATACCTTCATAATGCTCATATAATTTGTTCTTGAGAATATTTGTATATATTTTGTATTCGGAGTTCAAAAGACATTTAAAAATAAAAGTGATAAATGTAACTGAACCCTTTGAAAAACCCCATTACGGTGTCGAATGGTGTCTCAGGTTTGTACAACACATTGAAGCGTCTCTTCATTGGGAATATGCGTTGCATACACTATGTCTTTCAGATGTCCCCACAGATAACAATTCAAAGGATTTGGGTCGGGCGAACGTGCAGGCCATAAAACTGGTCCTCCCGTACCGATTCATCTGTCATGGTAGATATTATCGAGTGAAGCTCAAACAATGTGACTAAAATGTGATGGAGCCCCATCATTCATAAACCACATGTTTGCTCGTGTTGCCAGGGGCACATTCTGTAGGAAGGTCTGGAAGGAAGTTCACAATTAAGTCCCTGTAGACATCGCTAAAGTCCCTGTAGATATCGCTAAGACGTTGTGGCAGAACATATGGACCTAACAAACAGTCACCTACAATATCAGCCCATACAGTGATCTTGAATTGCTTCTTGTGTCGAGCCTGAATTGTACTGTGAGGATTTGCCACGTTTTCTCTAAAGTTTATAGAGATATTTCCCAAGAAGAATGTAGAATAGAAGTATGATGCTGATGGGCGTTTTAGAATGAGGACGGGAATTTTATGTTACATATTTTCTCTGTCTATATGACATAATTTCTGAAGAAGTTTTGAAAGTGAAGTGTATTTTGTAATGTTAACAAAATGAGAATTTTGGGACATGCAGCCAACGCTGTCGATTAGCGCAACATTTTGCTCTGATCTATACAGTACATAGTTACAGAGACACAAACAAGAGCCATATGTAAAGGGTATTGAAGATGTTAACTGTTTACGTCAGAATCTTAATACATTTTTACAGGAGTAGGTACTGTAGCTATAATAATATATTCTCTGCATTTCGTACAATAATAAAGTTAAAATAGTGAATCGAATCTAGGTTGTTAAGGAAAATCTGCGATTTTGTTTAAAGCACAGATTTGAAAATTACGCGTAGGCTACAGTTGAGTGGCCTCTCCCTTTGGGAGTGGTAACAAAGTTCTTTTGTGTAATCTATACGAGTACATCCATTTGTTTGAGAATCGGACGCAGATAAACGGTAAAAAAATTTGATGCAATTTTTATTGTTCATTTCTACCGGGGCTTGTACATAGCCAGTACACCTAAGGAGTCCCAACAATCGCTTATGACGTATTCTGTAAGAATGTAAGATAAACCATATTACAGAAGTAATGTTAAGGGTAGATATGTCATTTACAATAAGTGATGCGCAAAAAAGAAAACCAAATTGTGCACTTTAATACACGAATTTGTCTCTAATCATAATTCAAATTGAGATATCAAACTTAATTTCAGGTTACGAGACACTTCTTCACTTATCGTACATATTGCCAAAGTTATCAGCAGTTATCAGTTAATAGAAGTAATATAGATGTATTCGGTACAAGATATATCCTGGAATCATAATTCTGCAATGTACACATAGGGTGGGTCGTCACCAACGTTGCCCAACCCTTCTTGGAACATCTGCATATCCATTACTCATTACTTAAGGAATGTTCTGAATCGAATTGTTAATAAAAACTTTTTTCGAAGATAATATTAACGATGAACACTATATAACTATTTCATGCATCCAGAACTCACTAATATTGTATCATTATAAAACATTTTTTACTGCTAAATAATAGAACATTAATTTAGTTTTAGATTAAGCAATTTGTTCGGACATATTACCGTATTACGTAATTTTGAAGGAAAAAGTTTTTAGCTATTTAATATAACCTTTGTATCCTTTTGCAGAGTGTAAAACATTGAGCTGCTACAACATTTTATATATAGCCTACGAGTAGATATATTCATGAAAGAAACACACTTTTCAGTTTTCTCCGATATCGACGAACTTGTTTTTGACATGCCTCGTCGTAGGTTTCGATTCAGTTGAGCCTCTTCTTGTATCTCAAGTTCTTGACATTTTTTCGAGTAATTTAAATTGTGCAATTTTTTATTTAAAAATATTGAATACATTTTGTTCATACCCAATGCTTATAAAGTTTGAGTCACTTTATCCGGAAACTGCAGGCATGAAATACCGTATCGAAGTATTTAGTGTGAAATAACTATCGTTGTTGAAAGCCTCTCAGTAAAAATAGCAGAAAATGGCCGTTTACACGGTATCGATTACAATAGTTTTTTTTTTAACTATAGACTTTTTGTTTCTGAACACGTTAGTTTATAGCAGTATTAAATGTAACTGATGGAAATGCTAGAAATTGAAAATTTGTTCTGTCAGAAGTTTTAGAAAGTAAAAATCTACATAAATTGCATGGGATAAATTACATTTGACCATTTGAAAGATACAATAAGAGTGGTATAAGTGAAAAATTTTTTTACTCATACATACATGCATACATACATACATACATACATACATACATACATACATACATACATACATACAGCAGAGATGGAGATACTGAATACAGCGAACACGATGCGGCTTGAGAACTCATACATACATACATACATACATACATACATACACAGAGCAGAGATGGAGATACTGAATACAGCGAACACTATACAGCTTGAGAACAATGAGATGAAAGTGATGCTGACATGTCGAATGAGAATGTTGTATAAAAAATAGCTGGAAGGTCAAGAACAGTAAATGCCATTTATAGTGGCACTAGTTATATTAACTTTATGTTTTGTTTATTAGATGAATATAATGTTTTATAAATAACAATTTTGAGTACAGAGTTATGATACTTGTTTACTTGTACATTCAATAAAATAAAGAATATTAATAATATCACACAATTAAAACAAAAAGAAAAAGTAATATATTATGAACATTATGAATTTTATGATTTATAAAAAAATTGTGAGATGTTACGTTCCACCTAACAACGCGAGTGATCGCGCTACACAACAAAGCGCAAGCAATGGTGGGTTAAATAATGCAACATTCCAGAATATGTCTGATTGAAAAATTGAATGTAGCCAACAATGTGTTAAATGCATTTGAGATATAGTTATTCGTTTCTTTTGTATATTGTTTACCGTTTCAAGACAGTATTATCACAGTCTAGTATATACAGTCACGAAGCTTGTGTTGTGAGGGTGCTAGGAACAATAGACTGTACCGGTACTACTTCGCATTGCCTGTAATGAGGCGTTATTAGCGATCCTAGTGGTTAGCAACTATCTATGGATGTATATTTACTACGTATTGAGCTTCGTGACTGTATATACTAGATTGTAGTGATATTGTAAAATATTTGTATACTGGTATATACTATATTGTTTTATTTTTAGCCCCCCCCCATTTAGTCTTTCTTGGTTTTTATGCTTCGTTTGGCCCTCTTTAGGTTTATATGTGTCATTTAGCCTTTTTTTAGGTTCTATAGGATTCATGCATTTTACGGCAGGGTGCGTAAAACGTATAATTGTGTTAAAATATTCTAGATACTTTACAAGGAACAGAAAGGGCTAAATCCTTAAAATCCCAACCCTGGTAAAATCAGACTTTCTACCACCACACTGTATATATAATTAATTTGATGTAAATTTTCTTAAACGATTGCAGTACCGGTAGGAAATGATAAGAGAACCTTCCAGAATCATCAGATCCACCTTGAAAAGTTGTAAGGAAGGGGTTAATTAAAAAAATGCTTATACGTAGTGTAAGATGCAGAAAACAACTTGCAAAAATAGCGTTGAAATGTGCGCTTGAAAACTCTTTTGCTAGATTCTCGGTACATACATGCTTGGCGCGACTCTCCGTAATCCTTCATTCTGTCTTCGACCTTCTATTTCATTCTGGATAAGTCAGATATGGTAAGGCATTACTCAGAAGTGTTGAAGGAAAGTACAATTCACTGTAGGTGCATATCTAGTTTAATTGTGCGTAAGATGTGCCTTCATTAACGACACGTAGAGAGATTACGCAACTTATACAGAGTCACTAAAAACAGACGAGATATTTTAAAATTAAAATACCGTCATTTCCCATAACTATGGCCCTGGAATACAACTATACAACTTTAGTTCGCGATACAACTATTCAAATTTTGTACTCCATAACGTAGTAGAGGTCTACCTCATTTATCTATATTTTTGCTTTACTGTAGTTTGAAGTCAAGTCACTGCAGCTATCTACGAACGGTCTATGATACTTCTACAATGTTCATTGAATGGTTGTATCGTGAACCATAGTTGTGTTCCAGGACCATAGTTATGGGAAATGACGGTATCTTTTTATACATTGCACATACAGTAATATATAAATCATTTTAGTGTCATGCAAAGTCATACACTTTAGAAGTTTTATTCAAATCGTAGCATTTTCAATATTTGATCCACTTCAGTATTCAACACCCTTCGCGAACGCTTACCAAAGTTCTTTATTATTATTTGAGCTAATGTTTCGTCAGTGATGCTCACAACAACAGGTGTAATAGCATGTGTCAGCTCTTCAGTTGTTCAGTGGTTTGTGAATTATTCTCTATAAGTTCTTCTTAAAAAATCTCAGAATTAATAATTATAAATAATAAAAAATAATAAATTTAGCCTGCTAGATCCCGTAAGGGCAAGGGCCTCCTGATTGACAGGGCTTGGCTCAGTAGACTTCACTCTTTAGGTTAGCCGATCCTAAGGAGTGTTCTATGTACACAAACACTATATGCACTTGTAAGATTCGCACCACACTACACACTGAGGACGGTGGCTTCTAGATTTCTCTATAGCTGTCTGTCTCTTGTACTGCTCGTCCAATGTGGTCCTGCCTTTTTCTTGAAGAAATCGGCCCATCTAGTTGTCTGGCGTCCCACTCTTCTTCTGCCGATCCTGGGATCCCACAATGTCAGTCTGTGCGTCCATCGTCTGTGGTCCATCCTTACCACGTGCCCTCCCCATTTCCACTTCAGCCTTTCTGCGGTGTTTAGGACGTCTTTCATGCCGGTACGGTTGCGTAGCTTCTCATTCCTTACTTTGTTCCTCAGAGAAAGTTGCAGGATTTTTCTTTCCATACTGCGTTGGCAGGTTTGAAGCATACGCCTCTGTTTTGGTGTTAGGGACCAGGTTTGGCATCCATACAGTAGGACTGGTAATACGCATTTTTCCAGGGTCTCAACCTTTAAGCTTAGCTTCTGGAGTTTGTCTGTAAGTATGAACTTTAGAGACCAGAACTTCTTCCATACCATGCTGATTCGTCTCTTTATTTCTGTCTCTGAATTGCTGGAGAAGGATAGGTTCTGGCCCAGGTAGGTGTAATCTTCCACATATTCTAGTGGCTGGCCATTTAAGTGGATCCGGTCTTCAGACGCGTTAGTCATTAGTTTCGTCTTTTCTGGGTTTATAGATAAGCCTGCCTCTTTGCTGATCCTGTCCAATTCTTCAAGCATCTGTTTTAGATCTGCTGCTGATTTCGCTACCAATATTATATCGTCTGCGAACCGGAGGTGGGTCATTCTCAGTCCATCTATGGTGATACCGTATTTACTTTCCCAATTCAGTGTCCTGAATTGGTTTTCAAGCAAGCATGTGAAGATCTTCGGAGAGAGCGGGTCTCCCTGTTTCACTCCTCTGCCTAGTTCAAAGTTTTCGCCCTCTCTCTCCGTCATTATTCTTGCTTTACACCCCTCGTATAGCTTTGCTAGGAGCCTGATGTATATGCTTGGAATCCCCTGGTTTGCGAGAGCTTGCCAGATATATTTGTGTTCTACAAAATCGAAAGCCTAGCTGTAGTCTACAAACGCTGTGAATACTTTAAGAGTCGGTTAATTGTTTGGAGATGGCCAATAGTACTGAATCCCGATCTAAAACCTGCTTGTTCCATTGGCTGATTCTCATCCAAGATCTTTGTCATTCTTTTAGTTACGATCTTCGTGAACAGTTTGTACAGGTTTGGCAATAAGCTGATCGGCCTGTATTTGTTAATATCATCTTTTCCTCCTTTCTTGTGAAGTAGGATTATCGTGCTCTGTTTCCACTCATTGGGTATTTCTACTGATTTTAGGATCTCATTAAACAGGTTTGTAATGATTGGTACTAGGTCTTGGCCTCCCAGTTTGAGGTATTCGTTGAAGATGCCATCATCGCCTGCGCATTTCCCTGACTTTTTCTCCCTTATTGCTGCTTCCACCTCGGCGGGGATGATGGACATGGTGCTAGAAAATTCCTCATGGTTGCTCTCTGGGATCTTATATTCTTGAATGGGATCGTCTTGTTCCAATCTGCTTGTGTAGACTTCTTTATAAAATTCCATGGCGTGACGCACAATTTCTTCTCTTGAAGCCAGTCTTCTCCCTCTTTTACCCTTGACTCCTAGGATCCAATTTCTCCCTGTTGAAATAATTACAGGGATTCAAATCCGACGAGTACGGCGACCAGGATCATCCACGTCCATTAAAACGTTCAGGATAACGACTGAAGTGTATTCTGTCATGACAGTGTTGATTCAAGTGATCAGGACGACATTCGCCGTATGTATCTTGCCCCGCGTTGTTGGAAACATGTTTCTTCTGTGTGTATTTCCATACCACAAAGAATTGGAACGAAGTAATTAAGGAGTTGCAAGTAGTTCTGTGCAGTGATTGTGATTTTCAGAACTGCTCAACAACTACAGCTGATGAAATGCTAATATTGTTGTATATTTGAGGATATAAAGGCGCCTCAATGGCTGAAGAACCAAATATGGTCGGTTGCTGCAGAATTCCCTTCAAAAACGGACTAGGCCTAAATGATTGATTCCCCAGGACTGCGAGTAAATGCTTGTTGTTTGCATGCAATGGTTTCAGGCGTTCTAATGAACTTCAATCTACAAATAATTATCTATTATATATATATATATATATATATATATATATATATATATATATCTTTTTTGTGTTGTCCAGGACGGAACCGATTTCTTCGAATTTCTTCACCGGTCTTTGAATTGTCGATAGTCGTGGAATTTCCCGTTATGAAATTTCATCTATGCTTATATTACCACTACGAGATTGATAACTTTTCACAGAAAATTCCTTTTTTTTATTATTCGATAGTGTACGCCAGTTTGTTTACCATTAGTTATTCAGTGTGTCCCTAAAGTTACACGTTACACACAAAAAAACTCGCAAAATCTGAAAGATATTTGTATTTTAAAACATCGCGTCTTTTTATAATGCCCTTGTATTTTTCAAACACTTTTTTTCTTTGTGATACCTGGTGTTAGGAAGGTTCCTTGTTGAGTAAATGTATGAGATAACGTGCGATATTTATGTAGCGATGTTTATTTTCCGTCTGGTTGAGAGATGTAGAACATATCAGTGTGATATTGTACGAATTTTTAACTTGACTGCTGATCGCAATTGATGTACTGCAGGCCATGCATAACACAGTTACAACAGGTACCATACAGAAAAAATAACGTTAACATATTACAACAGTTTTTTTTAACCATTTGCTTATGCAATTAATGTTAACACTTTAGGTCATTTTAATGTCTTAAAGCGTAATGAAAGTCGGTTAAACCCAGTTTGGAGGTGCTCCAAATACGAAAGATTAGTACTAATTGCTGTTGCAGAATTAATGTTTAAGATCTGATAATATCTTTGGCAATCAATTTGGAAGTTGGTGGGAACAAAAAGGAAGCTTTCCATTCGTTCTTACGTTCGTGCTTCAGTGCTGCAAGATTCACTATAGGCCTATCATTTACTGTTGAATTAAATTTGGTTGGTTCTACTTGCTTTAAAGATGAAGAAAACCTTAATTTCACACAATATAATCTAGGAGTTCAGTATCGTCCACACCTGTGGAGTAACTGCTAGCGCGTCTGGCTGCGAAACCAGGTGGCCCGGGTTCGATTCCCGGTCGGGGCAAGTTACTTGGTTGAGGTTTTTTCCGGGGTTTTCCCTCAACCCAATACGAGTAAATGCTGGGTAGCTTTCGGTGCTAGGCCTCGGACTCATTTCACTGGAATTATCACCTTCATCTCACTCAGACGCTAAATAACCTAAGATGTTGATAAAGCGTCGTAAAATAACCTACTAAAATAATAAAAAAAAAGGAGTTCAGTATCAGATTGCAATAGATTTAAGCCTAGGGCCTATATGTAATACAAATTTTCAAAATTGAATAATTAACTCAGCTTTGTGTTTTTAACGTCAACATTAAAATTTCAGCTGAATTATCACTTCCCAGTTTATAATATATAACATACTGTATTGTAGGGGCGTAAGCACGGGGGGGGGGGGAATTACCGGGTTTGAACCCCCCCCCCCGAAATTTAAAAAAATTATGTATTTAGATTTGAATACTTTTTTTTTTTTATCCATAAACGTTTTCCTTTCTCTAATTTTTCACTGTCAGAATAACAAAATGTGTACATCGACATAAGGAATAGTGCTCGTACCCTCCTTCAATATAATGCCTGTGCTTGGTGCTGGCGGTAAGTTCGAATTATAACAATGCTATCATTATTATAGAGAGACATAGCGCCTAGTACCGACCGTGTAATAAAATGAAGTCGACACAATATGAAATTTAACTTGTGAAACATATTGAAAAGGTTGTTTTGACAGTTCTGCAGTGCAGATTTTAAATATTGTGCATTGTCGATTTTAAACTCATTTTAAGAGCGGTATTCACTCGTTCGTTTGAGTTCTGACTTTATTTGGAACGTTCGTTTAACGTTTTGTGCATTTGACAGTTTAATAATAATAATAATAATAATAATAATAAACATTTAAAATACCGATAATGTAAAATTGTAAACAGTTTTTATATGAACCCCTCCCCTTGACAAAATTCTGCGTACGCCACTGTTGTATTACCACTACAGTGTCGGTAATTTATAACATTGTAACTGAATATTTTTGATTACGTAGATGCGGTAACATCAAATTATGCTGAAATGAAGTGGCGCTGCACACCAGTTCTTGGTCATTCACTCCTTGATCGAGGGGATGATGGTGGGGAGGCTAAAGGCCCAGGAGAAATGGAGACAGGGCGACGACCGCAATATTGCTGCGCGTGACATCCCTCGTGGGGAAAATAGTACTTTACTACTGTGTGTCGCTTTAGATTTGGAGATTTCGTTTACGACTACGTCCTCTCTTCCGCTTTAGACAATCCAATTTTACAGTGGAGCCTGATTGAACACTAGAGGAAGAGCAAAGTGCTTAGACTTAGAGGGACGAGATCACTTGGAGAGTCAGCTATATTTTCAGGATGCATTCTAGTGAACATAAGGAACAGACAAAGATCCCTTTCTGACGTTTTTAGATTAAAGCATGAATATTGAGTTCATATGATCACGTTGCAGATAGAATACGAGCTAGCTTGTGTAGAATGTCATAATAATAATAATAATAATAATAATAATAATAATAATAATAATAATAATAATAATAATAATAATAATTAATGGCTGTGTCATCGTTGTCATCGTCATGTTTTCCCAATGACTAAATCGTTTAGACATTTTCCCCTGAGAATTTTGAACGAATATTCTATGAGATATTCCATGTTAAAACTGGCAGCGAAAAGCCTTACAACTGTGTAATTCTTCGAAAAAAATATATAGGCCTATACGTTATGTATAGAGAGATAGGAGATGCTATATTGTGTGAAGTCGGTTCTCGTTTAAGTCCAATAGTTTTTTTAATGCGCTAGTTTATCGTAATTCCGTAAAAATCGCCAGTTTCAAAGGGCGTAAACGTGAAATGACTTATGATAGACATTCCAACAAAAGTTCATATTATAGCTGAGAGTACGATTTGCATAACTATGCATGCTCCATATTTTATATTAATTAATTTTTAACAAGGACATAAGTAGATATTTCGATATTTGATGGACTTCTCCACGGAAAACATTTAAATAAAAAATACCAACTGATTCCTCTTTCTCTCAGAAGAAATTGTATCAATTTTAATGTCGGTGTGGCATAAGGAATTGTTCCTGTAAAAAAAATAATTTCGTTAAATTATATTAGCTACGCCCAAGTCCCGATTCGGGTGATGTGCGCGCAAGCTTCACTTCTGTACGCGTGACGTAAGCAAGAATGTTTCTGCACAGGTAGCAGAACGGCAGATGAGTTTGTCAAAGTAAGATGTGTGCTGTGTATACGTTCGCTGTCATAGAAATTTATTGGTGATATTATATAGAGAAATTTATTGATGATATGATACAAGACAACCACTTAAGACAAATACAATACAAGCACAAGATAGAATACACACAGTTCCTATGGGGAAGAAATAAAAAATATTCACTTTCTTGTCTGGAATCGAGCTCTAGTCGCTAGATTTGTAACTGGAAACGCTACCTTTTGAACCGCAGAAGACGAAGACTATATAGAAGTGTATTAAATAAGTAAATAACTGACATATCTCACAGTGTAACATGTCTTCCGATTAGGTATTTTGGCTATAGAAAACGGTGCTCACCTCTTGCAATAGTGATTTATACTTGCATATTAGAGTAATTTTGTAAAATTTATTTTGGCCATTTTTAACAAACGAACTACTGTGGTACCTTGCTATTTTCCCTTCAGATTTAGAGAAAAGTTTGTAATAATTTCTGTCGAAACTGCGTTTTTGCTGCCAATTGAAACTTTTGATATTCAAATAGCGTAAGCTACCTTTGTTATGTACAATTATTTCTTCATGACCGCTCACTCACTAACATGCCATACAAACGTGGCGAGTAGCCACGAAGAAATAATCATACTATAATTTCGTTATGTATCCATTTCGTTAAAAGTTATTAATATTATATTTTGGATTGAAACTGACTGCATTTCCTTGCTGACTAGATATTGTAATAATTTAAATTCAATAAGAAAAATTGATAACATCTGTTGCCATACAGGGTGTTAAAAAGTTTTAGGAGGTGCTAGTATGCATCAAAGCAAGAAAAAATGTCTAATAAACATGGGTCCTACAACACATACTTACTGAGATCTGAACACTTGTTCATAGGAGATGCTCAATGTGACGTCCATTCATGGCAATGCATTTCTCTGCCCTTCGGCGTAAGGAATCACGCACTCTTTGAAACTGACCTCGTTGTTCTTGATAACCAAAAGTGTAGGGGATTTAGATTTGAGGAACGAGCAGGCCAAGGTGTAGGCCTCCCCAGTCAATCCACGCTCCTTGCGGAAAAATGTGCTGGTGTGCCATCATGCATGAACTACATCTGTAGTCTTTACTGACATGGCATATACTCCAGCAAAGTAGGCAATACGTTAATAAGAAAGTCCTGATAACGAGCCCCAGTTAATCTCTGTGGTAGCACGTATGGCCCTTAATCTATCGCCAATAACGCCTGCCCATAAGTTGATTGAGAATCGGTGCTCATGCCCTATTTCTTCAAGTGCATGGGAATTTTCATCAGCCCTCACATCCTGATTACCAAAATTCTCAACATCATCTCTGCTGAACCCCGCTCATATCCGCAACCAGACTTTTCTTTTCAGTAATCCTTGCGACGTATCAGTATTCCATGCCAGAGGTGTCAACTACGGTATTATTATCTGGTAGCCTGTTGTATTGTTGGCAGAAAAATGCATTGTCATAAATGGACGTCACATTGAGCACCTCCTATGAACAAGTGTTCAGATCTCAGAAAGTATGTGTTGTAGGACCCATGTTTATTACACGTTTTTTTCTTGTTTTGATGCATACTATTACCTCCTAAAATATTGGATACTTTTTTTTAACACTCTGTATAATCGGACTTGTGTATGGTATTTTATGGTACTACCACTTCTCTCGTATGCTATTTCTCTAATAACACCAGTATACCTCGATTACCTTTCGTTTAATCTCCTCTTTATGTAACATTTGTAGAGATTATATCCGAGTTTAATTATATTTATTTGCAAACTACGTCATAAATAATGTTATATTTGTGACGAAATATAACATATCTGCGCCAAATCTTAGTTATTAAGTGTGACATAATATGTTTTTATGTTTCATATATCGATCGTCCGATTCGCTCTTCGGGAGTAATCTACAGTATATGCACATCTCTTAAATGTGTGTATAAACTTGATAGTTATTACTTGATTCCGAGTTATGATACTGCAATAGGTTGTAAAGTGATTTTTATGACGATCTTCCCCTTTTCACTTCCTAAAATGTAGATAACGTTAATGAGAACTTTCTAAATTAAAAGTCGAGAGAAAGATTAAAACTAAATCAGTCATGGAGTGTCATACATAAAAATATTCATGTACAACGAATTCGAAGTCAATTTTTGCATTGAGCTAGTACTAGAAGAGATTCTTGTTACAGTTGGACTAACCTTGCACTCGTATTACTGCATTTATTCCAAGGTTATGGACGTCGTCCACTCTCTAATCCAGAGCAAAATTGTTAAATGGCAGTTACTCGTACGTCTATTAATGAATTTTGCTGTCACACGCAACATAAATTTTACTGAGGACTTTGTTTATAACCACCTTATACTTCGAAGTTCATCTATTGTGCTTTGTATCTTTGACAACCTTGTTTCATATTCAATACAACCGCAGGTACATTGATTGGAAACTGAGCTTATCTTACGTAGAGGGGTTCGCAGTTCAATATATAGAATTATGCACATTCCTTTTAAACATAGTAGGGCCTATATATATATATATATATATATATATATATATATATATATATATGAAGATATCAGATGATAGACGACATTAAGATATATGGATCATATGAGGAGACAAAGAGGAAGGCAGAAAATAGGAAAGATTGTAGAATGCTGGGTTTGCAGTGAAATACCTGCCCTTAGGCAGTACACTAAATGTATATATATATATATATATATATATATAACATCACAACTAATATAGACACGTATGAAAAAGTAAATGAGTTTAACTATTCAGGAACATTAAGGAGTAAATTAATGAATACTGAACATTCAAAAACAAATTAGAAAAAATTGAAACATTTTTAAGGAAAAATATTGGGAGCAATTCGAGATGCAAATACTTGAAACTACACGATAAAGAAATAAAGAGATAAGATTGAGATAGTCCAAAGTCACACTTTTAACAAAAATTATTTTTTGTGCGAGTCCATTTCTTACACATAGGAGAAAACTCCTAGTAAAGTAAAAAAGATAAAGGTAAAGGTATCCCCGTAACATGCCATGAAAGCACTTGGGGGGCATGGAGGTACTAGAATGAGGTGGTGTGGTCGGCACCACGCTCTGACCGCCTTTTACCCCCGGGAAAGACCCGGTACTCAATTTTATAGGAGGCTGAGTGAACCTCGGAGCCGTTCTGAAAGTTTGGCAACGAGAAAAAAATCCTGTCACCACCCGGGATCGAACCCCGGACCTTCCAGTCCGTAGCCAGCTGCTCTACCAACTGAGCTACCCGGCCGCCCAATGAAGTATTATAAAATTACTCAACAAATAACGTAAGTATACGCCGAAGAAATTATGGTACCGCACCTAATAGCATGGGACTCTAAACCTGTAAAATTTTGTTTATGTGGCTTATTCCTATATGGCTTATGCCTATATCATTCTCACACCTTTAAATGTGTGACTTTTTTTTTACAATGAACCTGATATTGTGGCCAGAATTAAAGCAAGAAGGCTGCAATGGATTGGGCATGTGGTAAGAGCTCCAGAAGAAAGAAAAGTAATAATCTGAAGGAAGACGTATCATTTTTAGAAATCTATGATAGCTGGAAAATTATTTGTTAGGACGGGGTGCTGTGGTATTATATTGTAAACTCAGCAACCAAGAGCTTTCATAGCTTAAGACTTAACCAAAGCATTTTATAATATTAATGAGTTTGAAATGGCTGGTAAATTAGATATTGTATTTTAATTATAAAGTTTTAGTTCTTTCTGTGGATTTTTGTTACGTTTGACTAAGCCTATTACAATATTTTGTTTGCTTAAATATCTCTTAAATAAATAAATATCTTAAATTTATTTATTTTATTGTATTAATGCCATGAGCATTGAGGGTAATGCTATAGACCAGGGATGCGATACTGTGACTCCAGAGAGTCACGCATACTTTCCCCTTCCTTCCCCTTTCCATAACGCTGAAAGGCCGCCAGTCCCAATGCAATGCAAAGACATCGCAGTACGTGTCAATAACCATCAGTGGCGAAGGTAGTGTCTGGGCCAAGTAGTTAATAAACATGCCCATTCATTCATTCATTCATTCATTCATTCATTCATTCATTCATAATGTTCTGCTCAAGGGGAGGTCTTTCACTGCAAACCCAGCATTCTCCAGTCTCCTATTTTCTGCCTTCCTCTTTGTCTCCGCGTATGTTCCATATATCTTAATGTCATGTATCTTCTGATATCTTCTTCTGCCACAAACTCTTCTCTCGTTCACCATTCCTTCCAGTGCATCCTTCAGTAGGCAGTTTCTTCTCAACCAGTGACTTACAAAATTGTAAAACCATATCTAAAACTCTTATCACGGAATTTGAAAATAAATTTGCAGACGTTACGTCTATTGACAAAGAGGTGCAACTGTTTACCTGCCTTCTCACATTTGCTCCTATTAAAGCTTCCCCTGAACTGCAATGATTAGAATTAATTGACTTGCAAATAATACAGCTATTCGATGTCCAGGGATGTCTGGTCCTGACATTTATAAAAGTCTACCGGAAGAGAAGTTTCCAAAACTACGATTGTTTGCTAGACGATTAATGGCAATGACAATGTTGGGCTCGACCTATCTACGCAAGCAGTTACTTTCCAAGATGAATATCATTAAAAGTGACATACGCAGCAGATTAACTGACTTTCATTTAGTGTGGCAATTGAGATGTTCAGATATTCATCCCGATATGACAAACTGGTGAAAGCTAAACGGTATCAGCGTTCCTCTTCAGAAAATATCCAGAACGAATAATATTATGCGACTGTCTCTATTATATTATTATAGTGTTGTGTATTGCATTGTGTTACTGTACAAACTAGCCTTCAAATACGCCACTGGCGATGACATAGCCAACGGTTTGTTTTCATGCTAGATGTCAACAGACTGACGTCCACTCTTTCGTATAGAGTGGGGTGGGAAAAAGTATATCTCACCCCTCCTTACGAGTTTCGCATCCCTGCTATAGACAGTTGAGGACTATAACAACAGAGATAGGTATAAAATCAAGATAGAACATGCATACATACATACATACATACATACATACATACATACATACATACATACACATACATACATACATGCATACATACATACATACATACGTGTTCTGCCCAAGGGCAGGTCTTTCATTACAAACCCAGCATTCTCCAATATTTCCTATTTTCTGCCTTCCTCTTAGTCTCCGCATATGGTCCACTTATCTTAATGTCGTCTATTATTTGATATCTTCTCCTGTCCCGAACTCTTCTCCCATTCACCATTCCTTCCAATGCATCCTTCAGTAGGCAGTTTCTCCTCAGCCAGTGATCCAACCAATTCCTTTTTCTACTTCTGATCAGTTTTAGCATCATTCTTTCTTCATACGATCCATTCTTCTTTATATTCACATTTAAAATGCTTCTGTTCGCTTCTATTCACTTCGTCGTAATGTCCATGTTTCTGCCCCATACAATGCCACACTCCACACAAAGCACTTCACTAGTCTCTTCCTTAGTTATTTTTCCAGAGGTCCGCAGAAGATGCTCCTTTTTCTATTAAAAGCTTCCTTTGTCATTGCTATTCTCTTTTTGATTTCCTGGCTGCAGCTCATGATACTGCTTATAGTATATCTTAAGTATTTGAAGCTTTCCACTTGGTCTACTGCCTCACTTTAGAATTCGCAAGTTTACCTTCTTTATTTTTCTTCCGACAACCATGGTCTTCGTCTTATTTGCATTTATCTTCACCCCACACTGCTCACAACTGTCATTTAGCTCCTGTAGCATATTCCTTAGTATCGTCTCCTCTTCTGCTAACAACGCCATATCATCAACAAATCTTATGCACTTTTTCCTTCTTCTTCCTATGTTTACCCCTCCCTTGTTCTGAAAACAGTTCTTCATCAAATCCTCCAAGTAGATGTTGAACAGGGTAGATGATAAAGGACATCCTTGTACTCTTCTCCCTATTTCATTTCTTCCTTTGCACTCACCACTTGAATAAAACAACTTAAATTCATCACTCACCAATTCGCCACTATTTTCCCATCTTATTTCTGATATTCCCATCACATCCACTCTGTTTCTTCTCATTTCTTCAAGTTTTCCAACTTACGTGCTTGTAAAGGAGTCCTCACATTCCACGTTCCAATCCTCAATCTTTTCTTCTCTCTGATGGGTTGCTTCATAATGTATCCTTCCCCAGCATTCCCCTCCCGGACATCCGAATGGGGGCATAGTTTACGTCCGGAATCTTTTACCGCGGAAAGACTCATCATGCCATGTTTGCAGTTTTTCTTGGGAAGGATAAATGCGGTAGCTTTCCATTGCTTTCCGCACACCACTCTTTCTTTCTCATCTTTAAAGAACTCAGGGGGGCCCAGCGTAGAAATGAGGATAGTGGATTTGACTAATTGGTCCCTCCGGACTTCACCGAAATTCACCGCGAGAGTTAAATATCAGTTCTATCAGGGTTTTTGACCCGATCAGAGACCGAGAAATCCCAATTAGGCTTTGCCCCACAAGATAGAACAAATACATTTATAATAATACTAATAATAATAATAATAATAATAATAATAATAATAATAATAATAATATACTTATGTATGTATGTGTGTATGTATGTATGTATGTATGTATGTATATGTGTGTATGTATGCATGCATGTTATATAACAAAAAGTCTAATCTGAAACTTATTCATGGTTCATTTACTTTGTCATTTGGATTAGATAATCCTTCACAAAAATACGTTAAATTTAGAATGCAATTGACCGAGAATATTAATATACCTATATAATACAGTTTCAGTAATAAGCCATTGAATACTGAAGTACGTAAGCAAAACAAATAATGGAAGTTACAACTGTCAGATAGAATAAGTGATTGCGTAATCTGAAACTGTTCCGATCGATTTCAGTTGTACTTCCTAGAATAGAACTTTGGTTATGTAAAACTCTTTGAATGAGTTGAAAGATATGGTTATTTTGGCCTCTTGGTTTAATTGCGGATTAAGGCATTTTTATTGATGTTACGTTATGCCTAATGCACAAATCTAATTCAAAATTATAATGAAACTACTACAAATATGTTTTAATTATGCAAGGGGTTTATTTATGAAAAGTATCAGGGAAATTCTTCATTGTTTTATACTGTATTTACATAAATGTTAGTGTCTTTTCTGGATTTGCAGTTTCTGTTTGAAAAAAAATAATAGTAAAGCAGAAAATTAGTTACGCCTTTTAAGCTGCTATAAATAAGACCCAGATTTGTGGAATGAATATTACTCGATTTTAGATACGAGAATAGAAGTAACATCACATTTTTGTTATTAGACTTTCAGTCGTCTTTTCTCCAACTCTGTCTCCCTCAACCTGTCTCTTCCTGGTAATACGAGTATAATGGTTTTTATGCTTATCATTAGATCCCAGATTTGCGATTTTGAACTCGCTTGAGACAAATTCATTTTTAATCAATCGTTTATTGTCATGAGCAATAGTTACAAAAGATATAAAATAATATTTTACATAAAATGTAAAAACAGATGAATAGAAACAATACTAATGAATTCAAATTATGGTTTATTTAACGACGCTCGCAACTGCAGATATTATATCAGCGTCGTCGGTGTGCCGGAATTTTGTACCGCAGCAGTTCTTTGACATGCCAGTAAATCTACTGACATCAGCCTGTCGCATTTAAACACACTTAAATGCTATCGACCTCGGCCGGGATCGAACCCGCAATCTCGAGCATAGAAGGCCAGCGTTCTACCAACTACGCTACCGAGGGCGACAAAAATACTAATGAAATAACATTACTGGTAATAATAATAATAATAATAATAATAATAATACTACTACAGAGCAGTGTAGCTTAGAAATTTAGAATATATTTACAGGAGTGTCAAGAAATTCACTAATGCTATGGAATGGATGGTTAATTAACCAGTTATGCAATACAGATTTAAATTGTATGTAACTTGCATCATGTGCCTTTGTGGTAACTTTTTAAACAATATTATAGCAATAGAATCGAACAATTTTTTTGGACTTACATAATCTAACTTTGGAAACTTTGCATGTGAATTGTACTTTTATACGGAAAAAGTAATTTATTTTATGCATAAAATTGTTATTTAGGCCTATTAAAATAGTCTGATACAACTTTTTAAATTTGATTTTGTTTTCTCCCATCAAGAAAGCTCGTTAATTTTATCTGTGTATCTTAACGACTAAGAAATTGTTATTTACAACAGTCTTTGTGATAATGTGACGAAAGTGATGGGCTGAAGCAAGTGGCCTTGCTCTCAGATGATATAATTTGCATCATTATCAGATGTTGAAATGGGAGGAAAAGATGCTGCATTCAATAGAGAGTGCATCATTGTGGAGCGCTCCAATCTTGTTTTCTCACCAATTACCGAAACTGTAACACAGAAACTGGCACAACCTACGTTTTGAGGATTATGATAATATTTGAACGTACATATTTTGTACTCGTTCTTAACTGTCTCCTGACAAAATACATTTCGAGAAAGCAGTCCTGCAACTTTAATGCCTGAATGGATTCTAGTTCTTTAAATTTTCAAGAACAAATCTTCGGATAACTTGAATGTATATAGTGATATATTATATGAAATTCTTAGATATTTTAACTGGTTGTATTGTACCTGAAATATGTTTCCAATTATCTCGTTACATTAACTTGTTTCTTATGGTCAGAAAATGAAGTATAGTCTTTATATTTTAAGTATGACACATTTCATTTTTGTGAGTTCAGTTGAATGTTCTCCTCCCCCTTCCCCGAAAATCCCATTTGGTTATACGCCACCACGCAGAAATTAAATGTTTAATAAGTGTATTTTTTCACCGACTTGAAACTCGGATGCCCATAAATTGTGGATGATAGATACAGAAATGTAAAGTGTGGCGCCGAGTTCAATAGTGACATTACCCATATATACAGGATAGGCTATAGAAAATTTCGGAAGTTTATAAAGTGGACCGTGAAGAAAGACATGATAGTATTTTTATTTTGCTTTTGGGAAGATATTCTCAGTCATAATCATTATCAACAAGAAAAAGCTGTTCCATCATTCTTAAACCAACACACGTAGCAGGCAGAGTTGCCAACTGAAGTGTACGGAAAGTCGTCAAGTAGTAGTTCAAAATTCGCTAAATTCTTTATTATGAGCAGAGAAAGTTTTATTTTTGTCGCTAGAGGTGTTGAAAACGTTACTAAATCCCTATGTAAGCAGAACCTGAGTTCGCTGGATTCAGAGCCCCAAACGCACTCAATTTGAGGACAAGATAGAAGAGAAGCCTGGATCGATTTAATTTCGGTATTATCCTTTTATGTAGGTTTATTTACAGATTTCATAATCCGAAGTTTGGTGACTGTAATTATACATATCATAAAGCACGAGTAGATTGCTTATTAATATTTTAGTATTAGTATTTATTTATTTTAATCTGGTAGAGATGAGGCCGTCAGGCTTTCTCTGCCCCTCTATCAAGGGATTACAACTACAATATGAAGAAGTCAGCGCAGAGAAGTAATAAATTATCATGCATTATTTGGAATCGTTATGTAGCGTACTGTACAATGAACTTAGGAGTTTTGAAGTGCTGTCATAAAGATTCGGTGTTTGAGTTTTGAGAGGCATCCTATAGTGACGCAATCTCCACAGAGGCGCCATAACGTCTCTCACTTGTTCACGACAGAGCTCGCCTCGAGATAGGGTATGCCTATCCATTAGCAGTCTGAACGGGGGTATCTTGAAAGAAATCCATGCTTCTCTGTTCTTTTCACATGGAAGCGTGTGCTCCACTTTTTATTCCGAATTAAGAGCGTGGCGTACGACTCACAATCAGTATCGGCTCGCTTTGAATGTCAATGCACTCGTAGCTGCATATATTAAAGGGGGGAGGGAAGACTGAAAGTGGTTAGTACGAAAATAAGAAAATAACGAACGCTACGACCGCGTTGACTGCTAGTCTATAGTTGTTGCAGTTACTATACGCATAGATGTGGGCATATAGTAAATATTAGCGTAGGATTAGACAATGCTTTATCAATAGCATTTTCCATTTTATCACTTTTTGTAATCTCATGCTTTATTTAACATAAAGATTTATTGCATAGGCTAATATAATTTTTGTATCTCAATCTCAAAGAATTTTCTAACGCCATATTAGATGTAAACCCTTTGACATGGAAATTGGCCGCTGTTCATATACTAAGTCCCACCTCGAAATAGTCCGGAAATCATCGTGTGCTCTGTGTTATATGCGTACGTTTTTACATAGATTCGAAACCCGGTCTTTGTAACGAGAAGATATACAGGAAATCTATCGCTAAACCATAAACACTTCGTAGGGATTATGTCGCTTCGTGACATGTAGAGATACAGTATGCCCACAGTTTAGTGTATACAGTTGCGAAACTCAATACTTAATAAATATGCATACATAGATAGTTGCTGACCACCAGGATCGTTGCTATCGCCTCAGCACAGACCCTTTCCCGAGCAGACGATAATGTATGTTCGGGTTTTCTATTTCAGTGTATGGAGCTCAGTGAAATAGCCTATTATATTATAACTTTATTGCGTATCATTGCTAAGTTTTATTTAGTGTAATGTGTCCATAAGTTCCGTTTACTTCTTATTGCATAATTAGTTGCAGAAATAATTACAAAAAATGTGTTATTTTAATGTGAAGAGAATTTTACATGTTAACATAATCTATTCGCATCAACATTTTAAGTTTAGAATGGAAGCTATTTTGAGGTTTAAATAAAAAGAATTTATATTGTGATTTTAATTTAGCACATCTACCTTCCTTAATTGTAGATAGAAAATTTACCATACCACTCCTATGAAATTAGTGTACCTACGATTGTGTTACTTCGTCTCTTAGGAAGTAGATAAATACAATAATTCAGTACGTACTCGATTGTAGTATTAAAATACAGACAAATTGAATGTGCGGCGTATCATACATGACATTATGCTTAATTATAATGTATAATTGCGACTATAGGAATATAAATAATAACCTATAATTTCCATATGACATAACATAGGCCTACATATGTAATGGCACGGCATTGGAGACTTCCGTAAATCTAGTTGCTCTAGTAATAGCTCTGTGAGGTTACCGTATTTCAATATAGTCAAGTGTCCGAAGGCCAATAAGGCAGCACTCATAAAGCGGTGGAACTAGCGCTGAGGTAGTTCCTGCGATTTCGGAAGTGAAAATCGTTGAATTTATAAGAGATTTTTTGTGAAGGTGCCGGTGATCGTATAAACAAGGCATAATAAAAGCCAAAACTAACCAAACCTAACCTGTCACAGATCCGTATATGCAAGGAGTATGGAGTACAAAGGAACTACCTCTGCGCTAGTTTAGCCTACTAACATAGTACATTAATCAGACTTCAGATTGGAGTACCGTAAGAAACGAATAAATACAACTGAAATAGAGACAAATTCCATTTACAAGTTATCACACGTAACTTTATGCTTAATTATAATGTATAAATGCGAATATTGAAGTATTGGTACAGTAAACATAACCTATAATTTCAACATATCAAAATATCCGTGCGGTGCAACTGAAAATTATTGAATCGTGCATAAATGAATGTACAAGAATTTCGCAATATTTAATCCAAATAAAGTCGGTACGAACAACGTAATTTTCACACCAAAATCATATTACACCTTAACTCGCAAGTGAATTATGTCTGAAGTGTCTCATAATCATTGTTTTAAATTGATTAATGCAATTACACACATTTTAGAGAAATATATGTTACTCTTTATGCATTGCAACTAATTTATATGGTTGAAACGCCACCCTCCGTGAACGGGCTAAGCGAGTCACATGGTCTGCCTATATTAAATTACGATGGCAGTGACACAGTCTATTGCTCCTAGTACTCACAGCGCTCCAAGCGGCTAGCAACTATCGCGAGAAATGCAAAAAATCATTCGCAACTGTATAGCCTATACCAAGACCGTCTCCAATACTCAGACCTTAATGTAAGTATCGATAGTGGCCAATTGGCGCTGGTAGAGATCCAAGTATGATTACCACGTGATTTTGTTATGATGTTTTCTTGTGTTAATTACGTCGTGAAATCGTGTTGTGTACTGGGTTGTAATTCTAATAGTGGATCTATGTCTCATATTTTAGCGTTTAAGTTCCCGAAAAATACACCTTTACTACGCGACAAATGGTTTAGGTGCATAATCGTGACAATTTCCAAGTTAAGAAAATTACAGTTTGTTGTTGTTTAGTCAACTGTCCGAAGACAGGTCTGAACATCACAGATGATACCAACAAGGCACCACTTATGAGGC
Source organism: Periplaneta americana (assembly GCF_040183065.1). Classification (NCBI taxonomy): domain Eukaryota; kingdom Metazoa; phylum Arthropoda; class Insecta; order Blattodea; family Blattidae; genus Periplaneta; species Periplaneta americana. The sequence continues at coordinate 95,169,011 of NC_091120.1, read as the reverse complement.
AACTAAGCCAAGAGATTATGAGGTAGGGTGGCCAGTTCGTATCTTCCTAGAATGACAGTGTTACACATAAAACATTTTGAACCTAGGTTAGTTATTAGGATTCCTCGGGAAATTTCGAATCTTACCCATGACACCTGAAGAATCATATTTCCTAACCAACTTTATATCGTACTGTCAGTTATTATAGTGCCTAGAAAGAATCCACATCTACGGAAAGGGGAACAGATGGGGAGAGAAGAATTTTTCAGGGGAATGGTGTGAAAGGGAAATTATTAGCACTTTCGATCAGTTTCAAAGTGATGTTCAGGAAAGAAATGTGGTTTCATTTATGACTATTGTTTAAGGTGACTGTTATTTTCTTAAATATGAAAGATGACAGTGTAGAAGAAATTCTGTCATTAATAACTATACAAAGGTGTTGAACGAGAGAAAAACATTTCAAACCAATTATCGAGAAAAGTGATAGTAGTAGTAGTAGTAGTAGTAGTAGTAGTAGTGGTAGTGGTAGTGGTAGTGGTGGTGGTGGTGGTGGTGGTGGTGGTGGTAGACTTTGTAGGCCTAATATTGGCTGACCTTGTTTAATTGTGTTATTGATTTTGAGTATGTGTTAACCTTTTGTATGCCCAACAACTATTAGTGAATGTTTGTATATACTGCAGTAACTTATGCGGAGTTCAAGGTATGATTTTCAACTTACTGAAAAGTGTTTTCAAGCTGCGTTTGCACTGTCAAGTTCATAACTTCATAGCAATGTGTTTCTACTCCTACCATATTTATCTTATTGTCTCGCCTTTGAAATTGAACCTAACATTGCTCATAAATTAACTCTGGACGTTTATTTAAGACAAAAGTTAGTAATTCAACTTCAGAAATACGAAAAATTGAAGTATTTTTACGTAAAGATATGGCGGAACCATCTATATAAATGGAAATGGTTGGACCTCTACGGGGGCCATCTTTTTTTCTATATTAAGGTCTGAGTATTGGAGATGGTCTTGCCTATACTAAACTGTGGTATGTCCACAGTCTACTATATACAGTCACGAAGCTTGAGTTTTGTGGGTGCTAGAAACAATAGACTGTGACGTACTATTTTGCATTGCCTGTAATGAGGCGATATTAGGGATCCTAGTGGTGAGCAACTATCTAATGTTTGCATATTTACTACGTATTGAGCTTCGCGACTGTATATACTGGACTGTGGTATGTCGCTGCTCCGACGTGATTTCATCCTCTGACCTCGATGTTTAATATTTCCCCGAGTGAATCTTACATTAACCCGAATGGCATTAGACAAATTTACACTACAGGAGAACTATTATTTTCAGTGTCAAAGGATGTAGGCCTACATATCGAGATTCTTGTGACGTGGATTCTGCGCGACACGGGGCCTCCAACTAAAAAACATAGGATACTACATTTACATCCAATAAACATCCATTAAGTAAGCGGTCTTGAACCCATGGCCGCGGCTTTCGCGCTGATTTTTCTGATTATTTATTTCGTAAGTTCTTTCATTGTTATTTTGTCACATCGAGATTTTAGGAAGAATGAAAACAGACACGAAGACTAGAGGAAAACGGAAGTCAACTGGCTTGTAATAAAACTCGACTGTTTTGGTCTCGTGAAATCTGTAGTCGCCTTCAGTTTTATGCTTCCATTTATCCGACTCTTCTACTGCGTCAACATTGCTACCCGGTCGACTTTATGTGAGAATGACACTGTTCGGTTTGGGTATCTCGTGATTTAATATGTGATGCCAGGGAAGGTCAATAACCGGGTTAAAGGCTGCGTGCCCCTAGGAAATAAAGACAAATTTGTAGGGAAACTGCAAACTGTTTAGTAGGCCTATTTGTGTGAGCCATTCGTATTCCTTTGGCTTATTTTCGAGGAACAAACAAAATTCGTAGTATATGTTTTACTATAGCCATAAACGATTTTTTCGTCTCGTCCTTCATCTCGTGTCTTCACTGCTGTTAAGTTGGACTAAAAAGTGCGTTTTGTATCGTTTTTGCTATTTTATATCAGTAAAGATCATTGCTTAAATACTTAAATATATTAAGAGTACATGAAAATGCCTTAATTAATATTGCTAGTGTAATGCGAGATAAATGTGTGGGGTCTTCTACAAAAAGACATTGATTATTTTCCCAAATATATTTTTAAAATTACAAATTGTAAAATAGATTTGAAGGAAAAAATATTGAAGTTTTGTACATATTTCTTTCTCGGAATTGGTTCATTTTTTTCTTTTCGGTTATTTAACAATGCTGTATCAATTGCTAGGTTATCTAGCACCTATGAATGGCTTAAATAGATGTGTGTGAAATTTATATATTGAATTTCAATAAAAAGACAGCGTTATCTTTATAGTATAAAAATGTATTCAGTAGTACTATACAATAGGCTAATGAAAATAAAATTCGTACTGGGGCCGTCTCGAATATGGCAGCATTACTTTATACCTTCATAATATATAGTAAACGAGCTATAAATGATTGATAGTCGTTAAACCTGCTGATAACATTGCTTTAAGCATCATCGTCGTCACCATCATAATAATAATAACAGTAACAGCAATATTATTATCGTTTTAAATAGACGACCGTTATACGCTTGAGCCTATTCTTCAAACCTTACAGTTTGGCATGTAGCCTATCTCTTTAAAATATTGCGTTTCCACAACGTGATTTCCTTTCGTAAGAAAGGTACCTGTGCAATGAGAATTCGACATTTATGTTCAAATGAAGTACCAGTTTGAAAGAGGAATGTGATACGTTGCATGGTATGCTATATAGAGAAGTTTAGACTAAAGTCTTTACTATGAATAAATATAATATAGTTCGATCCGAAATATTGATTCCATCGTCGTCGTCATCATAATCATCAACAACAACAACAAACACTACGTTCTGATTTGGACTCTAGCTCTATTTAGATTTCAGTAAACTCTTGCTACATTTAGTTTTGTTTCAATATTTCAGGTTTTGGAGCTAAAATTTTGACATTTTTTTTTACTTGGTTATTTAATAACGCTGTATCAACTACTACGTTATTTAGCGTTGTTGGAATTGGTGACAGTGAGATGGTATTTGGCGAGATGAGAATTCACCATAGATTACCTGACATTCGCCTTACGGTTGGGTAAAACATCGAAAAAATCCAAACCAGGTAATCAGTCCAAGCGGGAATCGAATCCACGCCCGAGCGTAACTTCAAACCGGGAGGCAAGCACCTCAGCCGACTGAGCTACGCCGGTGGCGCTTAAATTGTGACTTTTGGCTTCGTATTTTAAGGGGCTTTTGCGACTATCGAAATGACTAGGTATCCTAGTGTTAGTAATTATTCCAGCAGGGAATTGTTTTGGATTAATATTATTATTTGAATTGGATCTTGATGATTCTTATCAGTGACTTAAACTTACTTTATCTTGTATCAACACAATAATCTGAGCTAAGTTCGTTGTGGAGATGTGCACGTGGCCAAAGTAATCTGACTCCGTGGATCGTGCGTGTACGATAGTGTTTCTTAATATGCGTGTCCAGGGCACGAATTTATTAATATGATTATTTATTCATTACTTTATCGAAAAGGATCAATATCGTACAAATCTCAATTGTTAACTTCCTTTCTAAACAGTTTACCAAAATTATTAAATCACTATGCTTTGTGTGGTCTGACGACTTTTTAACAAGTGGTTGCATTTTGTTTCAGTATCATTCTAACCGAGGCCAAATAGAAATAATCGGGACGAAATTCAACTGAGCGATTTATACCCGAACCCAGACTTTCTGAAGTCGAAATTGCGATAGAAAATCTGAAAAAGTGCAAATCTTTAGGTATCGATCAAATTCCAGCAGAATTAATACAAGAGGATGGAAGCGCATTATCTAGCGAAATTTATATGCTTGTACTTGCTATTTGGGAAAAGGAAATTGTACCAGAACAATGGAAGGAGTCCATAATGTACCTATCTTTAAGAGGGAGGACAAGACTAAATTCCCGAGGAATATCACTTTTGTTGACGTCGTACGAAATTTTATCCAATATTCTTTTGAGAAGTTTAACTCCATAATTATGTAGATGAAATTATTAGGGATCATCAGTGTGGTTTTAGGCATAATAGATTGACTATTGATCAGATTTTTTGTATTCGACTGATACTGGAGAAAAAATGGGAGTATAAGGGTACAGTATACAGTACATCAGTTATTCATAGATTTCAAAAAGGCATATGACTCGGTTAAGAGAGAAGTTTTATATGATATTCTTATTGAATTTGGTATTACCAAGAAACTTGTTTCATTAATTAAAATGTGTCTCAGTGAAACGTATAGCAGAGTCGGTATAGGTCAGTTTCTGTCGGATGCTTTTCCAATTTACTGCGGGCTAAAGCAAGGAGATGCACTATCACCATTACTTTTTAACTTCGCTCTAGAATATGCCATTAGGAAAGTCCAGGATAACAGAGAGGGTTTGGAATTGAATGGGTTACATCAGCTGCTTCTCTGTGCGGATGACGTGAATATGTTAGGAGAAAATCCACAAACTATTAGAGAAAACACGGGAATTTTACTTGAAACAAGTAAAGAGATAGGTTTAGAAGTAAATCCCGAAAAGACAAAGTGTATGATTATGTCTCGTGACGAGAATATTGTACGAAATGGAAATATAAAAATTGGAAATTTATCCTTGGAAGAGGTGGAAAAATTCAAATATCTTGGAGCAACTGTAACAAATATAAATGACACTCGGGAGGAAATTAAATGCAGAATAAATATAGAAATGCGTATTATTATTCGGTTGAGAAACTTTTGTCATGCAGTCTGCTCTCAAAAAATCTGAAAGTTCGAATTTATAAAACAGTTATATTACCGATTGTTCTGTATGGTTATGAAACTTGGATTCTCACTTTGAGAGCGAAACAGAGGTTAAGGGTGTTTGAGAATAAGGTGCTTAGGAAAATATTTGGGGCTAAGAGGGATGAAGTTACAGGGGAATGGATGAAGTTACACAACGTAGAACTGCACGTCTTGTATTCTTCATCAGACATAATTAGGAATATTAAATCCATACGTTTGAGATGAGCAGAGCAGGTAGCACGTAAGGACGAATCCAGAAATGCATATAGAGTGTTAGTTGAGAGGCCGGAGGGTAAAATACCTTTGGGGATGCCGAGACGGAGATTGGAAGATAATATTAAAATGGATTTGAGGGAGGTGGGATATGATTGTAGAGACTGGATTAATCTTGTTCAGGATAGGGACCGATGGCGGACTTATGTGAGGGCGGCAGTGAACCAACGGGTTCCTTAAAAGCCGTTAGTCAGTCAGTAAGTAAGTAAGTAAGCTGGGGAGAGTCGGGTAGATCGGACATCGGGTAGTATCGGAGAGCGCGTTTTTTTCATCTACCACCATATGGTAGTACCTGAATGACATGGTTACGTTTCTTTATGCGACATCACAGAAACGTAACCATGTCAATCAGGTACTATCATCGTGTGGTAGATGAAAGAAACTCACTGTCCGATACTACCCGACTCTCCCCTAAATAATCATTCTAACGGGGACTACTGCAATATCATATGACACAATTATGTCTTTGAAGCAGTGAAATGTGTTATATCTCGAAAGAAACAGTAGATTCACTCAGTATGGGTTTCTGATAGTTACATTTAAATGATCATACTACATGACAGCCCATTTTTGGAAAAATGGAACATAAGTATGATCTGGAGTGTCCTCGACACTCTTACTCGAAATAACAATACGAGGGATGATATGTTTTTAGCCATACCACAGATGACAGTAGATTTCACGACTAACTGTATTTTCGATCTCCTATGTTGTTTCTTTTCCCATTTTTGAACGAAATTATCATGCTTTTAGCTATATTATTCTATTTATTATTATTTGGTTATTTAACGACGCTGTAGTAACTACTAGGTTATTTAGTGTCGATGAGATTGGTGATAGCGAGACGGCTGGGGAAAACTTCGGAAAAATCCCAACCAGGTAATCAGCCCAAGCGTGGATCGAACCTGCGCCCGAGCGCAACTTCAGACCGGCAGACAAGCGCCTTAACCGACTGAGCTACGCCGGTGGCTTATATTATTCTATGTTAGGTGAATTCATAAAGCATTGAATGTTGATTAGAAGTGAAAAAGGATGAAATGTTGTCTTGAAATTGTCCAACCGAAGGTTTTGGGAAGGTATGTTATACTGTGGAAAAGAACATGAATAAAGACCTTCAATACGTAACAGAAAGTCAATACAAACAATGGAAACATCCGTCTTCTTCTAGTTCAAAGAAAGTTCGATGGCAGAAATCAGTTAGAAAAATGTATTACCAGTTTTTTTAATGCGGAAAGAATTGTGTTGTTTAATTTCCTGGAACGTGGTGTCACTGTTAATATCAAATATTGTTTTAAAACAACCCACTAGAAGAACGATCCCGAGAGATGAGGGAAATTGAGCAAAGTAATGTTTCAAATGAAATGAATTGCAAGACTGTGTTTGAATTATTTTATTTGCCACATTCACAAGATTTGGCTCCATCTGACTATTTTCTTTTTCGAAGCTCCAAACAGGACTTGAAAGGAAGGATTCAAGATCAGCATTGATGTGATGGAAGCAGTGAATGATTGATTTCAGCGAGAAGCTTTTGAATTCTCTTTCAGCAAGATAAGAAAGCTTTCGGATCACTGAGTGAATTGAATTGAATTAATAATAATAATAATAATAATAATAATAATAATAATAATGATCCGTAGTGCTACATTCTTTTAAGGGCTCATACAGACCAGCCAGCTGCTGGCCTCACGTCCACATGCCGAAGCAGAGATAGACGATCATTCAACCAGAATGGATTTATCGTATGAATAACACGTGGATTTCCTAGCCGTTATAGCTGACTTTAGAAACCGGATTTCAGTACCTACTGTAGCTTCCCAAGTGCATCACGATGCTGGGGGGAGAGCACCGGTTCCATACACTGGCCGAAATTTCATGAGAAAATTTTTCCCCCATGAGGACTCAAACAAGCGCGCATTTCGTAACGCTAAAAGTAAGCAAAGTGCCTTAGACCACGATGCCACGGAGGGACGAATTGAATTAATAAAATAAATTATATTGAAAAATAAATACGTATCAGCAATCTTATGAATTTTTTTCTGTGCTGGGCTACAAACGTATCACCCACCCCACCGTACATGTTCATGTGGGATTCTATATAAGACTGCTGTACTTAACCCTTTGTTGCCGGACATAAGAAAAAATTAAAATAAATCCCTTTTATTTAGTGAATGTTGTTAGAACATGAATTCAAAACATACAGTAATTTTTTCAGAAACTTTTTATTTTTTTATTTTTATTTTTATTTATTTATTTTTTTAATTTTTATATTTTAAAAAAGGTCGTATTTCTATGTACAGTACTGTCAGTATCCTTGATGGATTCTATTTATCAGGTTGCACGTAATTTCTGGCGGTTTATTATTCTTCCAGGTCTTCCAGTATGTAAAATAAATCACGGTACTTTTAAGTACCGTCAGGCAACTAAGGGTTAAAGGCTGTAATGATACCTGTATGTTTGTTTAAGGCATGGCACTGCTATTATTCGAAGTAACTCTATAACATTTTAGCGTGAGTCCTGATATGGTCTTGTTCATCTCCTCGTTCTTTTCGTGTTGAAATTTTGGGCACTGCATTTCGTCATTACGTAACGAATTCTGTTGTTGAGTACTGTAGTAGTATGTCTCTGGATTATTTATATTCCTTATTGAGGTCATATCTTAAGAAACTCCCCAGAATTTAGCAACCGTCTATGTAAAACTAAACCAACTGTAGAAAATCCTTTTGTATAAGGAAGTGGTATTATATACCGTACAGTTCAATGGAACAATCTTATTCTGTGGATTAAATTATTCTTTGTACGCAGTATGATAGTAAATCATAAAATTTGACAGTTAAAAAAAACACACACACATACACAGACACACATATTTTAACTTATTTTGGTTGACTAACAATTTCAGGTTTTTGTTTATGATGGGGTAACACGCTCACTAATAGGTATTAACCTAATCTGATTTACTTGTCGAATTCTCTGTACTCAATCTAACCATAAATCACAAGATTCGTTGCTCATCTAAAATAACACAAAATGTTCAGTTATTCTATTTAACCTATCTTTTTAACTCAATGTGATGAAGTGCCACAGCCCTTTAAAGCATAAATTGGCCACTTTAAGTGTTTAAACATATTACTCACTCATTTTAAAAACACTTTAACATAGAACTTGTCAATATGACGAGTATGCGAATGTTGTCAAAATTATGTTGGGAGAACTACTATGTGTGTGTGTTTGCAGTGAGAAATGCCAGGTGAGGTTTTTGCTATTGGTAAACGTCATCAGAGCTGCCGGCACTTTCAAGATCTCTCACTCGGCAGAAATGATATTCAGTGTTGTCAGTTGGCTTCCATGTCGTATTAGACAATTTGAAATATAATATTGTACATAAGTAGTTTAGAAACTTTGGTTCTAAATTTTTCTTAGAATTTTACTTTTTGTTGTTTTCTTTTTATTGAAAATGTGTAGTTAATTATTGTGCTGTTGCATTCGAAGATACCGTGTGCATATCTGTAATTAACTGCTTTCATGCATTAACCGTAATTCTCAAAACTTTTATTTTTCCTTGCAAAGAAAACTATTTGTCTGTGATATGTTAACATTTCCCAATACATTGAAAACCAAGACATATTATTTCATCAAGTCAATTTCAGTAAACAACAGACACCTTTCGCTTGCACATTTGCGCCCAAGAATTTTGGAAGATAAATGTGTCTTGTATGGTAAAAATATCTACGGTGCGCGTTAAAAAGGGAACAAGTTATAAATATTTCAAGTTTTCAGTAGAGGAAAAGCAAAGTTTCAAATGAGGACCAGTACCATTATGATGGGCTGGAAATCTGACGCTATACATCGTTATGAAAGAGGATAGTGACATGCCCTTTATATCATCTGAAGAAGTACTTTTTTTATATTCACATGCAGGTCATTTCTGACTTACTCCCTTTTACTGCCATTAGTTATTGTTTCTGAAACTGGTTTGTCCATTTTTTTGTGAAGTTCAGTATCTGTTCATTATTGATATTTATATGAAGAACTGTCAGATATTGTAAAATTGCCCCCCCCCCTCGATATGTTGTTTCCATTTTATTTTACGTTGATAGTATTTAGTTTTGCTCTCACTTAATGTATTTGTGACCAATAAATTTGTATGCTACCTCATTTCACGTTGCTTTTATGTCTAGCTTTTGTTGCCGAGTTTTCAGACTTATTGTATGTAGTGGCACTGGAAGATTTAACGAAAGCTACTCCTTGCATATTCTGTTTTTTGAACGTTTTTAAAATTTGTTCTATTCAATTAATTCTGTATTTCTTTTCTATATCTTGTTTTTCAACTGTGAAATATAACGAAAAAACGTAAAAGTACTTACTTATTGTATAGTGTTTTTGTCTTGTTGCATCTTTCTTCTTTGATTTTACAATCTGACATTTTCGCAGTATATGCTCCAGAAATATGATGTAGTTCCAATACCACTTTCTGTTTATTGATTTTCTTTATATTTTCTTATATTACCTGGTCATCAGTAAATACAGTAGTAGATATCTAGCATTTTGTGTTATTAAATTATATTAATAAAATTTCCGTATACGTATATTATAATGTTATAACAATTTATGCCCAATCCCTGCTTGTCTATCTGCTTATAGATTTTCTTGTATATCTCTTCCTCTTATTTTTCTGTGCGTTTCGTCCCTATAAATGCATATCGGATGATAATGTTATTTTTATTTTGTTAATTATAGATATATTTCGGTGTGATAGTTTAGTTTTCATAACGGAAATAGCTTTTCTGCCTGAGATGTTCTTTGTGTGATTTTGTTTTTTGCAGTATAACCCGAGGCGTTTGGTTGTTTGTTTTTAATATTGTATTTTTGTGTGTATGAGTGAGTTGTTTCGATGATTTAACACGCAACACTGGGACCTGTATTTTTTTATCGAGATTTTTCTTTTCTTAGATGAGTTACTTTCATCACAGCTTAGGAGTTCCATCTGTTCCTCCTGTTGATCCGCGAGTGGTATTTTATTTTCTTCCTATCCGCCAGCTAGGTCGGTGAGGACGTTCCCCTTTCCACCACCTGCGGATGCGTTCTGTAACTGCCAGTCTCTCTCGAGATGTTCTATTTACCCATTTTCTAATAATGTCGTTTATTAAACATTAAGAAGTATATGTAATTAATTCCACTTACGTCTTATAATCGTAAATTAACTTCCTCGGTCACGCTGTTTGCATTTTTATTCAGAAACCTATAGTCGCAGATTTTTATGACATGAGTATATATTGTCATTGTACAGCTGTCAAAAGAAAAAGTGGCCGCTCTCCTGAAACTATGTTCCCTTCGAGTATCTTCGCTACAACTCGGAGACAGGCGATGTTACATGTTGTTTGACCACGATGCCTGATATCTACAGTTATAATTGAAGTATTCTGTGTGTTATCGGTAGCATAATGGTAGCGTTCAGGCCTCTTATTCATGAGGTCCTGCGTTCGACTACAACCACGTGCTTTTTATGTTCTTTTTTGTTCTGTTTTTGAGAGAGACAAACTATACATAATGGCTCCTTTCTCTTTTACGATTATTTTAGTAATTAACATCAGGTTCATTAATATATTATGCCATGACTTTATCATTATGATATTGTGGCTGCAAATGGAAAAAAAAAAAGATTTTATTCTCAATAAAAATATCTTTCGTGGCATAAACAAAACAAATTTACTGGCGTCGTCCTTAAAACATTCAAACAATTAAGCGTTCAAAAAACAAAACAAAAAGCCACAATTCAATATTTAGTCTATCTTTCTCTTATCTCGATCATCTTGCAGTCGAGTGGACATGGAATTGACTAGTCTTTGCAAATAGCGACTGTTTTAGACACGATATTCCAGGCATTCTGAACATACCCACATACATAAGTGTTCTGTCCATGGGCAGGTCTTTCATTGCAAACCCAGCAATCTCCAATCTTTCCTATTTTCTGCCTTCCTCTTAGTCTCCGCATATGATCCACATATCCTAATGTCGTCTATTATTCTTTTCAACCAGAGACCCAACCAATTACTTTTTATCTTTCTAATCAGTTTCAGCATCATTCTTTCTTCACTCACTTTTTCAAACACAATTTTATTTCTTATTCTATCTGTCCACTTCACACACACCGTTCTTCTCCACATTCACATTTCAAATGCTTTAATTCGTTTCTCTTCATTTCGTCGTAATGTCCATGTTCCTTCCCCATACAATGCCACACTCCACACAAAGCACTTCACTAGTCTCTTCCTTAGTTCTTTTTCCAGAGGTCCGCAGAAGATCCTCCTTCTTCCATTAAAGGTTTCCTTTGTTCATGTTTGCATTTTTTCTTGGGAAGGATAGGCCTAAATGCGGTAACATCCCGTTGCTTTCCGTACAATACTATCTCTTTCGCATCTTATTAAATTCCAGGGGGCCCAAGCGTGGAGATGAGGAGAGTGGATTTGACTAATTGGGCCCTCCGGACTTCACCGAAAGTCACGGCAAGGGTTAAATATTAATTCTATCAGGATGTTTGACCCTATCACAGATCGGGAAATCTCGATTAGCCTTTGCCCCCCGCATCCTGGACTAGCTTCTACGAATCATCAGAAAATCTTCCAATTTTTCCGAAAATGTTTCCACACTTTTGCCCTCGTAGCTCAGCGGACGAACGTCGGAATTTAGATGTCAACGTCTCAGGTTCAATTCCTCGTTACTCCTTTTCATTTTATTGTGGTTCAAGATAGTATAATGTAATAATACAAAAAGAAAAACTAATACCAGTATTATGCAACTGGATTTTTCCAAACCTAATATTAAATTTATGTTATTTATATCGCTAAAGAACGATTATAATATAAATAACTTGAATATTATTTATACAGTATCACTAAAGAACGATAACACAATATAAATGATAAATATCGGTTTGTTTAATTAAAGTTATGTTTTATTTAACGACGCTCGCAACTGCAGAGGTTATATCAGCGTCGCCGGATGTGCCGGAATTTTGTCCCGCAGGAGTTCTTTTACATGCCAGTAAATCTACTGACATGAGCCTGTCGCATTTAAGCACACTTAAATGCCATCGACCTGGCCCGGGATCGAACCCGCAACCTTGGTTGTTTAATTAATATAAGATATTATATAATACGTATTTAATTATCTAAATAAAATAACCTATTTTACAAAGAAAGATGCTTATTTGTGTTATAATAATTACTTACATAAAATACAGATTATTTATATTGCGAAAGAACAATAACAATGTAAATAACTTGAATATTATTTTATAATGCTAATGAAGGAAAACAATATAAATGATAACTTGAATATTATTTATATCGCTAAAGAACGATAACAATATAAAAAACGTGAATATTATTCATATCGGAATTTCACAGATTTATTACAGATGTATTTAAGAAATTGTAGAAGAATAGTAATTAGTAACAGTGTTCTATTTATTCTTCTTGGAGCCAAATTTGTAACTTTTAAAAGTGTGGTTACTATGTTGAAGTGTATGTGTTGCAACGGATGCTTGATTTGTTATGTATGTGAGTCAGTTATGGGATGCTTGATGTCGTCGCAATGTCGTAATTATAGTTTGATTGTGTTTGTGTGACTATTGTGTATTAATTTATGATGTATGATACGGAAATCTGCATATTTGTGTTATAGAAGTGTTACGTATGTGTGTTGTTAATGTTTTTGTATGTTTCAAATTGATAACTGATATTTGTTTTGCAATCGCAATGCCTAATTTACGGATTGTTTATGTTTTGTTTACATCGCGTAAGCTAATTTAATTTTCTTTTCCATTTCTCTTTATGCTTATCTTTTTTGTGTATAAAACTATAGCCCTAACATACATATGTAAAATAGGGCTAACCCCCATTGGAGATACTGTAACTACAATAGTAATAATTATTATTCATATCGTTATAAAACGATAACAGAATACAAATGATGACTTGAATTTTATTCATATCTCTAAAGAACGATAATAAAATATAAATAACGTGATATCCATCAAGAACGATAACTGGATATAAATGATAATTTGAATATCATTTACATCACTAAAGAACGATTAAAAAATAAAATAAAAACTTGAAAAAGGCCCGAACCCAGAACCTTTGAATCATTAAACAAGCACTCTACCGCTGGTCTGCGAGGAGCAGATATGGAACATTTTCATAGTTCCGGAACTGCTTGTACAAGCTCATGCATCGTGTAACATCGCCGCGACCCGAAGTGGACTTTGAAAATATTCGCTGTTCACGAGTGCGGCCACTTTTTTTTTTGACAGCTGTACATTTTCGTGGTGACTAATGTAACCGTTATCTTACATAGATTAGACACAGGTCATTAAAAAAATGGCCGTTGGCAAATACTACATGGTGTAAAATATTTCTTTTTTTTTTTCAGGCAGTCGATCTATTACGTTTTATTTGGTAGACCTACTGTTTATTGTGTAAAATAAGTGAATAACAGTAGTCAGTAAGTAAATCTGTGCAATTTTGATATGTCTGCTGAAATAATAATAAAGAAATAATTTAGTAAATTGAACTGTTTTGAAATAAACCGCTATTTTTCTCAGATATTCTGTTGTCGAATTCCAAATTGGCCGAATGACAAGTTATGAGAAAAGTGACAAAATTGATAAAATAAATTTGACTCTCTTAGATCCGCTTGAAAATACATATGCAGACACTAAGTCAAGACTTAGAAGAGTCTGTTAAATAAACTTAGACTATTTTTAGTAGGTTATTTTACGACGCTTTATCAATATCTTAGGTTATTTAGCGTCTGAGTGAGATGAAGATGATAATGCCGGTGAAATGAGTCCGGGATCCAGCACCGAAAGTTACCTGACATTTGCTCATATTGGGTTGAGGGAAAATCCCGGGAAAAACCTTAACCAGGTAACTTGCCCCGACCGGGAATCGAACCTGGTTTCACGGCCAGCGCGATAGCTGTTACTCCACAGGTGTGGACAACTTAGACTACATAGTTTTATATATAGGCTTGAAAATAATAAATTAAGACGTGAATAAAGCGAGTTGAAATCTAAAAAAAAGGACTTAGGACACTTTGGAATCTACCTCTTCAATCTTCGGATTTCATTTGCCAAGTTCTGCTCCATATATTTTATATCCCTAACTGTTGTGTTGAATATGCCTATGACTTATTACGTACAGTAAGCCTTCTGCATGTGGGTACTAAGTAGGCTTCAGTGATACATTAAAAATGTTTAGTTGAGAGCTATAATTATTATCAATTGCAAGAATAGAACTCAGTTCATTTACTTTTCAAATAAAATGTACAAACATAATATGTCTTATACGTACATCAACCTTAGGAGCCGTGCGTCCATTATAGTGGCCAGCTAGTATTATGGTCATGACGTGATGTAATATGTTATAAATTGTATGTTATATATAAAATACGTTGATATTCTTTAATTTTATACAACATTAAGGATATTGCACTTGATTAAAATAATATTTTTTGTGATGTTTTTTTTTTCTTAAAAAAGGAACAAAATCATTTCAACTGCAGTCAACTGAAACCGGTCAGCTTCCATGCGTACCATTACACCTATTGTTTTACATGGGCCCTCCCCATCCTTTACCACAGACTCAATTGACTGCGAAGCTGGATCTTAGGCACGATATGCTGGCCGGACATATCTTGTGGGCCTTAAACCGCTCGGCTAACGAATCCAACACGAATTTATGCAAGTATACGAACTCCTGGTTAAGAGTTAGACATTTGTGTGCAATAGTGGTATAAGTCTTCCGGTTTCTAAAGGTTAATCGTTTGTTAGTCGTTAAAAATAAATGGAAAAGTGGTATTAGTGCCGAAAATTAATTTTAGTAAACATTCGCACTAACCACATACCCATATAATGGAGATAATTATGAATAGATCTTAGACGTCTGTTCTACCAATATTTACGTCACTTAAGTGGTGAAAACTTGTGTAAAATGACATCTCGCTATAAACACAGGTCTGTGTCAGACTTAATTTACTATGCGTGCATCATGCTGCACTCCACTACTTTTCTAAGAAAGGAAATGTCTCGGTTTGAACAAAATGTGTAACAGACCAGCGTTCTAAAGCTGATAAAGACAGTAAAGACATTCAACTTTGTAAGCCTGGGTATTCCCACGTAGCATTTTGAATACGAGTGGAAGGCGGAGTTAGAAAATGAGTCTTTTCTTGCATTAACATATTTCCTCGAAGAGATGCCTCATTCCTCATTTTATATCAACATACTTTGGTGTTGATGTGCTCTTGTAGCAAAGTATGTTATCATTTTTCGTGGTACTTCATGATAACTGTCATAAACTAGTATTATCATCGGAAAATGTAGCAAGAATGCTTGTTATAATCTTCCACTGTTTTTCTGGGGAAAATTCATACTCGAAACAACAAGTTGTCTTTCTATGGTAGTATTGTCGCTATTTACACTATTACCGCAGTCTAGTATATACAATCACGAAGCTCAATACGTAGGGATTATGCATCCATAGATAGTTGCTAACCACTAGGGTCGCTACTATCGCCTCATCAGATACAATGTGAAATAGTACCGGCACAGTCTATTGTTCCTAGTACCCTCAACAACTCAAGCTTCGTGACTGTATATACTAGACTGTGCTATTACCGTCTCAGCTATCTTGACTAACTCCTCTTCGTAATGTCTATTTCGTCCACTACCCTCTCCATTGTTATTGTGTTGGAACAATGAAGTTGGTTTTCATGTTTGTGAACAATTAACTCCAAAATCTCCGTAAAACTACAATATGGAACATGCAAAGAATTTATAATTTCGCGTTTCACTAATTTGACTGTAATTTGGAACTTTACACAAACTCGTTCTGCAGACGTCAGCTACCGACTAACGAGAAATCGGCTCTTCATTTGCCAAGTCGTCCTTGGTGTTTCAGTGGTTACCATGTGTTCCGTTAGATCTGAGGGTCGCGAGTTTATATTCAACTAAGAGCGATGGATTTTAATGGGCAATAACATTCATAGCGTGGCTTCATCCGGAAAGAAAGTAAAGCTGTTTCTCCTCGTACATGCACGACACGTGAAAGAATTTTGGAAAAATTTGTCGACCATTTCTCCATTGAATTTCGATGCCGAATAATTTCTGCAGTTGAAAGGATTGTTAAATTGCTGCTACTACTACTGCTAAAGTCATTTTCCAGCTACCTCTTCCATCCATCTTCGAAGCTTCACATTAAACAAACTCAGCATTATACGGTTGAATATGTTTACTATATATTTTTAGCGTTATAAAACTGGTCGTCCAAATACAGATTTTGAACCAAAAATCCTGTTCTGAGATACTTGTAAATACTTGGCTTGTATGATTCGAACTTCACCACATATAGGGCGAAGAAAAGAAAGCAAGTAAAAAGGAGAATGGTAGATAGTTAAAGTTCTTTCAGTTACAGTACGATATTAGATATTTTTTTGAACAGAAAGAGTTTGGAAGAGAATAAATCCGACTCGATTTGACGTGAAGTAGCAGTATTATCAATCGGGGAGTAAAATATTTAACGAGGAAATAAATTTGGTTTTTTATAACCGAATGGAAAATTGTATTATATTTTTAATTGTATAACGAAATAGGTCTATGTAGGCCTATCTTCAGCATTGTGAAATTCTGGAGAAAGAATTGAAAGAGATACTAATTCTATTTACGTATTGTATTTTGTAAAGTGTGTGTAGCGTATAGTAGACGTCAGAAATGAGTACAACAGTTTGTTGTTTTACAATCCCACATCACCATCCAACGTTTAATTATAATGGCCTCCCAGTGGTTGACGTTTGACAACTTATCTTACTTAACAAGCTTGCCACATTCCAACCAATCAGGCCTACATGGGCCTATACACCACAGTCACACTCACAATCTTCCGTTGCTGAGTGATATATTCTTGACCCATGTTTACTTGAGGTTAGCATCGTGGCACGTTGACCACTGTTGCCGTCCATGCTTTATGTCTCTGTGATCACTACCCGAAGTAGTTATGTATTATTATTATTATTATTATTATTATTATCATCATCATCATCATCATCATTATTAAAGTGTAATGACTGAAAGTAGACCTATGAAACGAGACTCTTTCAGTGGAGGTAAAATTTTTATTACTTTCCCTCTGTGCTTCACCTTCATATCGTTTTGGAAATTATCGATTTTTAAAACCATTATGTACGTTGATATAGAAGCAAAAAGAAAGTTACTTTGCATTCTATTTTATTTCGATTTCAACTGTAGTGGTTATATAGCATTGGGGAGATAAGGTGATTATAACTTAGTGAACAGGAAATGACCTGGAAGGAAGCGGTTTTGTACAATTTTAATGTTATATTCCAGAGGGCCTCGGGGTCGAACAAAGGAGTAAATCAGCATGCTCTCTGACGTCCAGTTCGGTCATAAAGATGTTGGGTGGGTTTTACGAGAGCTGGACACAGGACGGGTTCTTACACTTAGGCACACTTTAGCCCATTGTGCGCCCTAATATTATATGCGATGATTATCAACTTCAAACAGGAAACCTGGATGACATTCGTGAATCCGGCGGCCGTTCTGGCTCAGCCTCTGATAGAGCCAGGTCCCATTTCGCGAACGAATAATCTAATAAATCCCACGGATCCGTAGCCCCAAGCCCTTCCTATCGGAAACTCGTACTACCCCAGCGTCACCCCAGCCTATTTATACTATTGCAGATTTGAAGAGGTAGTGTGTTGGTGGAATGATAGCGGGAAATGGGAGTGCCCCCAAGAGAAACCTTCTGCAAATCTGCTTTGTCCTCCAGAAATCCCGTCACGACGTGGCCGTGAATCGAAGCCGGGCCGCCTGGACGAAAGACCAACGCACTAGCATTTGAGCCACAGACGCGGCCATAAGGATGTCACTTCAGGAAAACATTTCGTCATTGTGGCGTTAGTAGTATAATTTGAATAATCTTATTGTTTTGTATGATCCTAGACAACATAGAAGCTTTGAATGGCCCATCTCCTGCAATGTAGGCCTGTATCGTGTTCCACGCATACCTTCCATGTTTTAAGCAGTTATACAACCGGACAGTCACTTAGGAAATCGCCCAAGCAATCCAAATGGAAACGATTAGGAATAAATTATATTTTAAAACTGGGAAATTGGAATGTAAGAAGAATAAACACCAAAGAAGAAGAATTAGAAAGAGAATTAAAGAAAAATAATATAAATATAGCCACAATAACGGAAACTAAAAAGAAACTAAGAGGAACCAAGGACTTACAATGCTATAATGCTTCAAAACTTCCCAATTTAAATAACTAATTATTTAAATTGAATTCAATTTAAAGAAAAAATACGTCAATTTAGATATTGAGGGGGAAGTCTGAAACCAGGCTTAATTGCATTTTGTATTTCACTCCCCATTCCCCAGCAACCCCTTTTAGAAATTTCAAATCGCACCCTTATTTTTTATGTTTAAATATGAAAGAGCATTCAATTGTTTATACACCTCATTCATTTATTTCACATCGTTTGTTTTATATCGTTGCCTGGCAACCTCGATTGTTGTTACTGTTGATTAGAGTTGAAGCTACAACAAATACCATTGAACATTTCTTGTTCGTGTATTAAATTATTGTAAAATGGTGTATACCCTTCAGGAGAGAACAGAAATCATATTTATTTATGGAGCTGAAAACCGTTGTGCTCGTATAAATGCTAGAGCTTTCAACGAGAGGCACCGATATGTTATAGATCTAACACGGAAATTTGAAGAAACTGGTTCTGTGTGCAATAAAGCAAATGGCCAACCTAGAAAACTCGATGAAACTTTGCAGATTAAAATACTAGGTCATTTCATTAATGAACCCATCACCTCCATTCCAAAAGTAGCTGCTGTAACAAACATTTCGGTTGGTTCCATTCATAAAATGTTGAAAATGAAGAAATTTTCCCCCTACAAGATATAAAGTCACCAACAGCTCAGCGAAGACGATTTTGATAGAAGAGTAGAATTTTGTGAACAGATGTCTCAAAGAATTGAAGATGATCCAAATTTGACACAAAATATTTGCTTTAGTGATGAAGCGACTGTTTTCTTAAATGGGTCTGTCAACAGATACAATTTATTTATTTATTTATTTATTTATTTATTTATTTATTTATTTCTATTTATTTATTTTGCTAATAATATGTAACATAATTGTAACAATGTACTGGGACATTGAAAATTCGCATGTGTTTCGTGAAGATAATACCCAGTTTCCTCAGAAGATCAATGTGTGAGCTGGAATTTTTGGGGATGATACTGTTGGACCGATTTCCTTTGAAGAAAACTGACGAGCACAACAGTTTTCAGCTCCATAAATAAATATGATTTCTGTTCTTTCTTGAAGGGTATACGCCATTTTACAATAATTTAATGCACAACTAATACAAGAAATGTTCAATGATATTTGTAACT
This sequence comes from Periplaneta americana, assembly GCF_040183065.1. Lineage (NCBI taxonomy): Eukaryota > Metazoa > Arthropoda > Insecta > Blattodea > Blattidae > Periplaneta > Periplaneta americana. The sequence continues at coordinate 95,149,384 of NC_091120.1, read as the reverse complement.
TCAGTTGTAATCAACAGTAACAACAATCGGGGTTGTCATGCAACGATATAAAACAAAATATATGAGATAAATTAATGAGGTGTATAAACAATTGAATGTTCTATTATATTTAAACATAAAAATAGGGGTGCCATTTGAAATTTCTAAACGGGGTGGCGGGGGTGGGAGTGAAATCTAAAATGCAATTAAACCTGGTCTCAGATTTCCTCCTCAATATCTAAATTGACGTGTTTTTTGTTTAAATTGAATTCAATTTAAATAATTAGTTATTTAGACTGGGAAGTTTTGAAATGAAAGCCCTGTATAATGTATAGACATTTTAAATAAATGGAAATCATTAGTACAACCAGGAATTAAAATTAACATGCATGCATATTCTGTTTGCAGATGACCTGATAATAATCCAAAAAAATATGATTATCAATAGATGACAAAGTAAAATTTGACTCCGATCCAACTGTCAATAATATACGCCTGTGTTAATCGCCGACTGTCTCTGATTGGCTTATACATCGAATGTGCGGGTATTGGAGCATTTCAAACTGCGAGATATTTTGACTTGTTGATATAAATATGCGTGTTATTAACTTATAACTTTTCAAACGGCTTCCAGTATTTTTTGGTTATAGAAAGATAGATTACCTATCAGAAAGTGTCATAATAAAAAATAAAGATTACTGTTGTAAAAACTATGTAATGTTTATTTTATCTTACCTAACTCTAATGTGAGTGAAATAGCTAAATTGTATATACTGCTATTTCATGACCTCTTATTTATTATATTTTGTTTATGGACGTCTTTGATGATTTTGAGCTTCTAATGACATTGTTTTAAGTATCCTCAGATTGGTTCACAATTCATTGTACATTTTTGTTTGATATCTATTGGCAATGACCTCTCATTTTGTTTTCATGACTAATTTGTAGACTTTAAAAGAAGTTGTTTTTTTTTTTTCAAATAAATAACCGCTTAACCGGACATTTTTTTTACCGGTTAATCGATTATCGCTTATTTTTAATAACCTCCCATTCCTACACTGTACTACTCGTATATTTTCCAGAATTTTTACTAAAATATTTAAGTCCCTCTGTGTGTATATAAAACATAGATTTAAAATTCCTAGCTACAAGCCTATAACTGTATGTTAGTTCCTTAAGTATTTGTATCATGGAAATAGCGAATTCAGTATGAGACAGTAACATCGGACATAAAACAGTAGCCAGAAAATTTCATTAAGTGATATCTACAACGCTGGGTGGCAAGAAGTTTTATGCCTGAGCGAAGGGAGAACAAAAATGGCGTTAAGACGGAGCTGACTAAGAGGAAGTAGAGTAGAAGTAATTGAGAACAAGAATTGAGGGGAAATGAACGACATAATGAGAAAATACGTGTGCAAAATAAGTTTGCACCTGTACCTTAAACTCTGCCCAAGTGAAATATAAAGGAAAACCATCTGTTTTAAGCAAACTTTGTTCCTTCCTTTATATCTTTTGCCTACCATGTTCTCTGAATTTTGTCAAATAGTGGAGACATTAAAAAGGAAGATAATTGCCTTTTTAAACGTTACTCCAAGTGGGTACCATTAAGACTTTCACTTTTCCACTAGTAACTATTCTTCATATTGCAATATTTAAAGAAATGAGTGATTCTATATATACTGCTGTTTCATTCGTCCTTTATTGTGACCGTTTCTTAATTGACGTTTTCTATCTGTGAGACACTAATGAGTCACAAGTGGTATCTAATACCTTCTTAACAGGCGTTTAATATCGCATATTGCTTGTGCTGACAACGTAGGAATAGGAACATCTTTGAAGGTTAGAGTAGGCTAATATCATGTGCTCCATTAGCATTTTACCCTTCAATTTGTTTGACTAAACTGTACTCACAGAGTGACTGACCTAGTCTTGGGTTTAGATTAGCGTACTTTCAGATATCATAAGAAGAATTGAAACAATAAAAGTAAGAATTATAATATTAATAATAATAATTTATGAACCAACAACTGATCTTGTATCAAGACATCGTAGCAACTTAAGGGTTTTATAAAAGCTACTAGATTTTTTTTACAGAACTCCTGTGTAATTGCTAAAGCAAAACTGGGACACTTATTTTTGTATGTAGTGAAATGTTATGTGGACCGTATTCATTCTTTAAGGAAGACGAAAGGACGTACTGCGGCCCTGAAAAGAATTGAGAATGGTGACATTATATTCACTGTTGTTACCGGTAAAATGTTACTCTTTAGAGGAAGTGTTGCAAATTTGAAATAGTGTGATATACGACTTGAGACGTTGTATTCTAGCGAAAGCCTTCCAAATTACTACGCACTGATATTCTTTCGCGGAAATGTGTTAGTTTGCAGTTAGAAGCTGAACTGTTGAAACGTTTATCATTAACTTATTGCGTTTTCGAGGAAAGTGAACATTTTGGCTGTAAGTTCTTTTCTTGAATATACATTGTTATTCCTCAATGTTAGAAATATTAATGATATAGGCCTACATGATATTCTTAAAGAGAAATGATCTGCGTTTATAGCAATGTATGTGTAATGGATTTCGTTTTTAAATTATGTTTTGAGGCTATGATTTACATCAGTGTGTCACAAATATGAAATACTGTTATTATTAGTATTCCATCTTTATACCTTGGTTCTCTGTTTCGTTACTAGTGATGGCACCTGTAGTTGATTGTGCAGGATACGAAAAGGGATGTTATACAGTATCTATAAATTTTGAAAATGGGAATAGTACCAGATTCCAATTGCTTTGTAGTAGCTTTTCTTAGTATTTAGAGGCCATTTTGACTTTGAAATTTTGTTAATCTTTTAACTTGGTAATAATGTTCAATGTTTATACTGCCATTTTTATGAAGGCAATATGTTAGATTTTGAGGAAATTATTTTTTTTCAAACATTTTATAACATTTTACGAACTTCTAAGTCCGGTGTACAAATCACAGGGACATTCAGGAATAAACAGGATGATACTTTACGTTCAGTATGCAAAACATGTAGGTTCCAAAACGAAAAAAAGAAAACAAAAACAAAATGGTATTCCATATTTGTAACACTTTCTCTACTCCGTTACAAGTGATGAAAACATTTTATTGAACAATGTGCTACTAACTGCACAATATATATTATTTAAACTGCTAAAATATTTTCGAGAACTACACAACTCTTGAGTGATGGACCATGGAAATCGCACTTCCAGTGACTCTACGCAGAGTAGTACTGGTTTTTTTCCATTCTCTTCCTCATATAGGCCTATACTATGGACGCAGCTTCCAGCCAAGAACGAAATCAGACGAGAAACGTTTTTCTACAATCAGTTTTCGAAAGAACTCGTGATCATTATTATTTTAAATATGTTTTGTTGCATAATTTCATTTTTTGGGGGGGGGATAACTTTGTTTTTTACTTAGTTCTGATGTAATTTCGTTTGGTCTAATTTTATTCAGTTCTCTAATTTTTGCAATACTTGACTGTGAAACTGTAATTTTTTTTAAACGGTGACTGACCAAAACCGCATATTACTACTATTGACTGCTCGAAATACGATGTGACTGGTTATACGCCTAGTAGGAATGATGCCATTTATTAACCTCGCGGAAGTCATTATTTACTCAATAAATTTCGATTCAAGAAACTGAAGTCGTTCTACGTTATGATGAGAGGCAGCGAAGGATCACGAATACGATTTGAAAAAGAAGTCCTTGGTAATACATAAAAAGACAAGTCGGTCATTCTGAAAGATGATGTTTTCGCCTTTCACTCCGTTTTGAGAGAACCTCATTCGTTTTATTCATATCCTTTTCGATGGCAACCAATCGATCCCACAATGTACAAATGCAATAATCTGTATGTATCGTTGTTGTTTTTTAATTGAGAGAGAATACAGTTAATTGGTCCTAAGCTAGGAATTCACACCTGTTTGTCTTCGGTGGTCTAGTGATTATGATGTTTGACATAGGATCCGATCTTCGTCGGTTTAAACCTAATCGAGGGCGGAGTCATAGCATGGCTTCCTTCTGATGGGAAATAAAATAAAGCTGGTACAGTCCCGCCGTACTACACGTAAAATAACCCTGTTCCTGGTAGAGGGTTATACGCAGAATTTTTCGGTCATTTCTCACCCATTGGTGATAACACAATTGATTCTTATGAGTAACCTAATTATTGGATTTGTTTCATTCTCTACTCCTAATGAACACCATATCACACCTTATTAACTCATTATTGTTGTTTTCCTTCTACATCCCGATCTTCAACTTACCCTTATTTTTCACAAAACTTGCTATCTACATTATTGATTATCCTAACACATACGGTATTTGATTGAAAAGTTATGTTTCTGTTATTGCAGTGGAATTGCCAGTAGAACTACAATTATATTTCTCCTCTGTGTAGCTAGTAAAGACCAGCCAGCGTTGTATGTATGTATGTATGTAGCCTATGTATGTATGTATGTATGTATATATATATATGATTTTCGGCTTACAGGGCTTTCATTTCAAAACTTCCCAGTCTAAATAACTAATTATTTAAATTGAATTCAATTTAAACAAAAAACACATCAATTTAGATATTAAGGGGAAGTCTGAAACCAGACTTAAGTGCATTTTAGATTTCGCCCCCCACTCCCCAGCCGCCGCCTTTAGAAATGTCAAATCGCACCCCTATTTTTTATGTTTAAATATGAAAGAGCATTCAGTTGTTTATACACCTCATTCATTTATTTCACATCTTTTGTTTTATATCGTTGCCTGGCAACCTCGATTGTTGTTACTGTTGGTTAGAGCTGAAGCTACAACAAATACCATCTTGTAATAGTAGTTGTGTTCGTGTATTAAAGTCAGGTTCTCAAGACAACACCGGTAGTGTAGCACAGACTTGCTTTCTCTATGCTCAGCGAGTTGACTAAAGCATGTCATGCTTCTATTTCTATTCCGCAGCGATATTGCGACGGTATAGGCTAATAAGTAAAACTCAGTAACAAGATGGATAGTTTAGGTCCACTAGAATTTTCTTTATTTCTCATCTTCACAGGACCTTTTAGTAAATTATGGTAGCCGAAATATATGGTTATGATTCGGCATGATAATTTCTCATTCCTTTTTCCACCAGTAATATAAATACCGAGTAACTCTGAAAGGTGAAAGAAAAAACGAGATTACTTGATGAAATGTGATCTTTCATGGCTTTTCCGTTTTTAAATTCTAGCTAGACTCACCGGTGTTTAATCTTGGTTCTCCGGAGTTCAAAGTTGAGTAACAGTTACTGTTATAAATTAGTATTTTTATTGTCTTAAAGAATCTGATCCTTTCGTTCGTTATACTTCCACACTCCATCACTCAGTGTTCATAATAAGCAAGATTCCTGGTCGGCCAATATTGCTAAAGATCATTGCTTAATACTACAGGGCAGTACAAGACATCTCATTTTCAGTGTGAACACAGGTCTGTCGCCAACATGTCCAACATTCTTTGAAAGTGGTGGACACACACTTTTAATGCGTACCAAATATAAAACTCATCCGTTTGTTTTTTATCTCAAAACGTTGATTTTGGTAGCGGGCCAGTCCGCCTGTCTTGTTTAACGCTACCAACCGCGTAGCAGAGGACAATGTCTTCTTGTAATTTAAGCAACGAGTGGGTGTTTTAAATGCTGTTTTGGACTGCACATATATTTTTGCATTTTATTTGCAAGAGTCCATATTTCTTATGTCGAGACTTGTTGAGTCACATCTCTTCTCCTTAGTGAAAAAACAGGTTTAACGTTTCCGGAGTGAATGCCAAGATTTACATACCGTTTTGTCGCATGTTTATTTCTCTTTTGAAATACACAGAGACGTGGGTTTCGACGTGTCATACTTTATAGCATTTGCCATAATTTTCCCCAAATGTGAGTCAAATTATGTAGAACACTTATTTTATTAATTCTTCGCTGTAAATACAAATTCAGTGAACCCGGACTTGATTTCTGGGTAGAAGTGAAGTAGGGACTGCGTGAATCGCTAATTTGGCGTTTTTCCTATACAGTATTACTGTAGTGGATGATTTTGCTTTTATACTGGTCAGGTGTCTAGGGAGACCCAATACTACGAGCACTCATGTTCGTTCAAAATTCTCACGAAAATGAAAGGGTCCAGTATATAAAGAAAAATAATTACTTACCTTCTGGCCAGAATACAGGGTGGCCAGTTCCTTTCCGCCTCCATTGCACACATCGCCGATTAGCTACATATTACACTAATCATACTTCAGATGCATCCAAACAATTGTTCCTCCTCTGACACCTATCGTCAAGTGAGTTGTACTGCCTGATAATTAATAGATGTACATATCAGGCAGAACCTCAATCAGAGGATGATTACATAATTCTCATTCGTATTATGTTAATTTTCTGGAAAAACGGTTAGGCCTACATGCGACTATCTTTCACCCTGATCACTACAATAACGGATTGACCATCCCCATGTTTAAAACGGTAACATGTAGGAGAGAACAACCAAGATCGCCACCGTCGATTGAGAACGACAGCTAGATGGAAGTGAATCAGGGATTGCAGAAACAGCACATGTCATGAAAACTAAATTTTTTTCAGTAGACACAAAAAACGGTATTACTGGTGGTAGACCACATCATTGATTATAGTACTGGCTTCTCCAGACAGAAGCCTACTAGATGTGTCGTTTTATACCAAATTTATTAGAGTCTAATGAATTCTTAATGAAATAAATCAATATATATTAGCTTTACGTGCTATTTCTGCAAGGAATCAAAATTGTAGTATAATAATTTCAGTTCAACTAGTTTATTTGTCAAATTAGAGATATAATATGTGCATAGACCTCCTGTATACTTAATACATAAGTTCAACATATAAATGAACTTATCTTTCCACAATAGGCCACTGAAGAATATTATTGTAAAATTCTTTATATTCATGTGATATGTAACGCATTAGTTTGCGTATATCATCAAACTTCTCTCTTTGAATTGGCACGATTTTGTCTGGATATTCCAATGAAGAAGGTAAATATGGTATTCTCCTTTGTACAAACATTCTCATGGGGGGCAATTAAAAAAATTAATCTTTTTTCTTCCATCATTTTAATAATGTTAAAAGAAGTGCTTACCCAAATTTTGGGCACTCGAGCGCAATTACGAAGGCCATAAAAAAATAAGTTTACAGAAAGAGAACAACATTTCATGGAAAGTTTTATTCGAACATATAGTAATTGTTCAGTTATTTTTCAACGTATTCACCACCAGAATTGAGACATTTGTAATTCAGTGGGATCAATTTTTGTATCCTTGTGTCGTAGATGTGCGGTTTGGAATCGGAACCAATGTGTCGGCACATGTCTTTGACATGAGTTGTTTCTTCGCACTTCCAGGATTTCATAGGTCTCCAAATGTGAGACGGCTATACTGACATGTGGTTTCTGCATGTGGATAGCCCTATATCAGCGGTCCATGAAACTCATTTCGCCACAAATAGTGACGTGCTGTTTCTGCAATCCCTGATTCAAGTACAGTTGCTCCATTCAGTTCAAATGAGAGTTATAACGTGACTTCTTATGCAATAGCTAGATGGAACCATAGTGAAGTTGATAAAAGTTATTGCCGTCAAAGCCTATAAGGCTGAGCAATCTGTTATGTATGTGATCAGGGCTTTCACACATCACTTGTCAATATAATTTACTAGTGGCTTGTGCAGCAAATGCTGCTGCAAACTAAGTTCGTTAGACGTTCAAATAAAAATTTTTCAGATTTATTTTCAGTGAAGAATACTTGTCTTTTTGATAGTTATTTGCTTCCATAATAATGAAACATACTCCCTCTGAATGGATTTTTTTTAGACCAAATACTTTTTCTTGAACCTATCCAACTTCAGTTTTTGAGTTTCAACGCGAAAACGCAAATATCAATGTCAGGACGATAGCAGTAGTTATTTCAGGTCATTGTTGATTGTAGGCAAAACTTAAAAAAAAATATCAGTTTTGCTAAGCTTTCGAACAATAGCATTTTCGTATAGCTGCTGCATGTAGAACTTGAAATCTAGAGCGTAAAATAATTTTATCCTACTAAGAGATCTTGCTGAAATGATCTGGAGACTACAAAATTTTCTAGACCTCAAGGCAATGACACATATCAATATCTACACTACACCGCCATTACTTACTTACTGGCTTTTAAGGAACCCGGAGGTTCATTGCCGCCCTCACATAAGTCCGCCATTAGTCCCTATCCTGAGCTACACCGCCATTAAGTATATAAAAAAGACCCAACCCCACTGGTTTAATAAGTATAAAAATATTTGATTTTTAATAACAATATTATTATCTTAAGTTTTGTAGTTATATATAGCAGTCACTCAGTAAATTATAGAAATGAAGATCTAAATTAAGATATACTCTACATTTACTTACATAACCTCAAAACGTTTCACTTTCATGTCATCAATATAGCATCAATATTATGTACAATTAATGAAGAATAGACGCATCATGATATTAACTATAATAATATTTAATTTCTAATGGTAATAATGTCATCAAACCACCTCAAGTTTCGTAGATTTGAATATCCAATACACAGCTGTACTCATAAAATTATACACTGCAGAATCAGTTTTTAATAACAAATTGAATTGAGCTCTAAATATGTCGGCAATCCTGCAGGTCATGGCCTTCGTGTAATAGCCTATTGTTTATTGTAGTGTGTGTTTTGTTCTGAAATTCAATCAAGTCGGCCGTGATTCAATAAGTTCTCAAAACTGACAACAGATGGATTTTGGAAAATAGGAAAATTATGTAGGAAAATTGACATTTCACTGAAACTTTGGATGCCAGGCATGAAAATGAGGGGTCACTCATTAAAATCCGTTCAGCCGTTTTCCCGTAATTTCCATTACCAGTTCAAATTATATATATAGATGTATTGTATTTGTAGGTAGACGCCAATTTTAAGTTATCTCACACATGAATGAATTGTGACTAAAGCCCATTGTTCGATCACATTTCACAGAAGTTAGGTAAGCAGTAATTAATGCTCAAGGCTGTAAGTTACAACAAAACATTATTTGGAATTTTTCTGTTCGGTGCCACCTTTATACGTTCGGCAACTTATATCGATCACACTCTGTATATCATAATAATTGTAATTTAATATATCGTAATAGATATTTTCAGATTTATGAATGCCACATAAGATAGAAAATTTCGTTAATTGATACCTGTGTTGAGTACTGTATGTAACGTTTACCGCTTCATTATTGTTATTATTATTATTATTATTATTATTATTTTATTTTAAATCCACCACCAACAGAAGCAGGCTTCCAATTACAGGTGGCTTACACAGATGTATATATAAAATACATAATAAGAGAGAAAAAAAACAACAAAACAAACAACACAAACAAAAGAAAGAAAATACATAATAGTAATAGATGCTAGAATATTATAATATTACAGTTAATATAGTGCCAAATGTCAATATAATGATGCAAAATTATTTAAAAACTTGAGTAAAAACATTATAATACACTTCTTCATAATTTAAATATCTAAAGAAATACAATGCTTTTTAATATTGTATGAAAATTTTCAATTGTTAAACTGAAATCCAATTGAGAATCACAGTTTAAAGACAGAGAGTTGTAAGTATTACCCTAGATCATATATACTAACAGATAGCTCTTTTATATAGGCTTTAGGGTTTGCAGTCGAGGCCGGCTTGATTTAGTTCAATAATCGTCAACAGATGGCACAATGACCAACACCATCACGAGACACGAACTCTAAATCGATTATTTCTTGCTTACGAGATAATCTCGGTATGTACTGTCGACAACTGATGACCATGGATAAATATTATTGGCCTATATGACCTAGGCAAGTTCGGAAAGAGGGAGTTCTAATTATAGTTGTCACGTGGGCGAAGCGGAGAGATAAGATAAAGTACGCCTTTGTATTGAATAGATTACAATGCAGAGTCTCGCGCAAAGCCAATCTACCTAGAATTTTTAGACCATGTTATAAAGTTATCGGTGGGCTAAATTATGATTCGTTATCTCTTCTGTTTTTATATATTTGTCGTGAATATTATTTATATTATCAACTGAGTGTATAACATAATTTATCCGTTAATTGATATTTCACTAATGATAAATCCAAAGAACAATGGGAAATAAGGGACTAAACACTGAAAAATAAATAAAATAAGAGAATTTTACGTTCATAATTATAATGTTGTCGGAGTTTTGTTATACTTTACTTTGAATTATTTTAATTTGCACCACAAAAACTTATGAAAATTAATGTTAACATTACCTATTTAGTTATGATAGTAGTATATTGGAAAATTTGTGCATATAGCCTGATTACAATATATAAGTAATCCTATCCTAACCTAACCAATGGTAGTCTTGTTTATTTCAGATATGTTCGTATAATTATACAAAAACAAGAATAATCTAGTTTGCAGCCTGTGATATTGTCTCGTTTACAGTATTATATAATATACATATTACGATATTTACTAGGTACTTTAACAATATATAGTTAATAATATTATAAAATATACAGGCCTAATCCATAACATAACATTTTCGAAGTAACTATGATCTTCACAGGATACTTAATCAAATACTTAGGAGTTCATGAAAGATACATCACTGTTTTTTAACGTAAGCATTCCAAAATATAAACAGAAAATCATAATGAAAAGGAATAATTAATAATGTAAAAAATATTAAATATTATATGGTGTGACACATGAACATTTTCTTGCCACTTAATTTATTACCAAAATGGAAAATGTTCATACTATTGTGCCAAATGTCATAAATGCATTTAGTTGTTTTTGAAACAATTAAGACATTTGTGAAGTACATGTAACTACTAAATCGCATACTTTAATAAAAATAACAGTGCCATTAACAAATAAAATATTACAAATTATATTGTGACACACGAACATTTCTGTCAAGTTGATTACTAATCTTTTCAAATGCATATAGAGATTTACCGTATACACTGTGCCTACAGTTCTTATTATACAAAGCAACACTTGATTACACTAAAGTGTCCACACCTGTGGAGTAATGGTCAGCGCGTCTGACTGCGAAACCAGGTGGCCCGGGTTCGAATCCCGGTCGGGGCAAGTTACCTGGTTGAGGTTTTTTCCGGGGTTTTCCCTCAACCCAATACGAGCAAATGCTGGGTAACTTTCGGTGCTGGACCCCGGACTCATTTCACCGGCATTATCACCTTCATATCATTCAGACGCTAAATAATTTAGATGTTGATACAGCGTCGTAAAATAACCCAATAAAAAAAAATTACACTGAAGTACACTTTCAGATTTAAAATATCCACGGTTGTTTACAACTATATGTGGTGATATCTCCTGTGTAATGTCACGTAACAAATACATCAATATAGGCTATCCACTTTTTCTGCCATTTGTAGTACTTCTCTTTTTTTTTTTTGTAACTTCCTCTGCTTATCTGACGTCTTTTTTTAAATTGATTATTTAACGATGTTGTATCAACTACTAGGTTATTTAGCCTCGATGGAATTGATGATAGTGAAATGATATTTGGCGAGATGAGGTTGAGGATTCTCCATAGATTACATGACATTCGCCTTACAATTGGGGAAAACCTCGGAAAAAACCTCAACCAGATAACTTGCCCCAATCAGGATTAGAACCCGGGCCCACTCATTTCACGGTCAGATGTGCCTACCATTACTCCACAGCAGTGGACCGAACATGGGTTATGTACATTAATTCTTTTGACTTTCGGTTAGCTTTCTTAAGAATACGCATAAAGAAATGTAGTGTTTTCCAGGCTATCCTTGTAATATTAGTGACTTATTTCAACCAGTTTGTTACTAAAATATATACAGTACCTAAGTGTTTACTTGTGGCACTGGTGATCCATTTAATTGGTATATGAGACGAATTTAATTTTGTGTTTTACAGAAGGATACATATTGATTTACTTTTGCTCACATTGATTTTAATTTTATTTGTTGTAGTCCAGTTTTCAATAATGTCAAGCTAGTTTTGCAAGGCGGTGATATAAGATTTATCACTAATTTTTTCTGTATATTATACAGTCATCCACGAATAACCTTGCCTGAGAAGTGACATTTCTTTTCAAATCCTACAATAATTTCCAGTAAATATTTTGCACCGAGAAGCTATTATACATTTAATTTTACTTCTGAGACCAGTGAAATATATGCCAATTTTATTAGAAAGGTGCATGTATAATTATCCAATAGCATGATATTATCTGCAACAAAAACTAAAGGGCATGAAAGAAAAGAAGAAAACATTAATGCTGTGGTTCTTAGAGTTCCATTAGAGTTACACGTTCATTGTCCACTGAAAGTTGTATTTCTCTATTGAAGTGTAAAAGAGAAACTCTCATAAATTATGTCAGAAAGAAAGAAAGGCACCACCCAAATATGTGGGATAATTAATTTAATAATGTTATTACTGGGACTTGAAAAAAAGCAATCATATGTAATGGGTGGGGAAAAAAATACTTTTTAATCGCGCTTCTATAGTTCGACAATGCTGACTATTCAGAGTTTTGCCTGACAGGTGAGCTACCATAAATTCCTTGAAGTCCTAGTTATTACTGAAGCCAAATGTGTGTCTCTTGTCAAGAGTCCATTTTATTTATACTTGTTAAGACATCATTCATAGACTAGTTACCGCTTTCAGTTTTGATACTACATACGCTGAAATTAATCTATTATTATTCGTCCTATTTATACATTTATATTGAATGATTCGGTCTACCTTCATAACACATCTCATCAACAATACTCGATAAGAGTTAAATTAGCTTCCATGCTGCGTTGTATTTATTTTGTCATGTTCCTATAGCAGGAATATTAAATAGGAATTCCTTAAAACAGATTTATATTCACTCCTATGCCTTTGTATAGAATACCAGTACATATACTGTATTTCTTAAGATTTGGTTACTTTATAAACAGTATGTTAGTGCAAGAACTCTTTTTTTCATATTTAATAATTCTGGCATGTGTCAATAAATATGCTTGAGACCTCAGTCTCTCTGAATTACTCTTTACTAACTGGAAACATATTCTAAATTTATATTTTAAAAAAGTATTAAAATATCCTCACAATTTAGAGCATAACAATTCCCGAAATAATCATCCTACATTAAATTATTAAGATAAAAATGATTCAATCTATCGCTTGTAACAACACCTTTATGGTCCTAATAAATTAAGAAATAATTTACATCCAACAGATTTATTTTAAAATGGCCTGCAGTTATTATTTTGAATTTTATTGTACCTTAATAAATTGAGTTAAGGTACAATAAAATTTCAAGTTTCAAACAAAGTAATTCCATCTTTCCAACAGGGGGACAATAAATACTTAAAGTAATGCTAAACTCGAAAAACTTATTGATGCAACTTAATTTCATATTCTATACCACTAACACCAAAAAAAAAGTGTCCTATTGTTCATACTGATTCAAGATGAATAGTTTCTTAGTGTTTGTCCATTCCACTTTTTTTATTGTCCTTCCCATTTCTATTTCTCTCATTTTTAGTAGGTACTTCACATGTAGTATATATTTTATTTTAATACATATAATGACCATGAAGATATTTGGATATGTCTTACAAAATACTTGCTGAAGACCATTGTGGTAATATTCTGCCGCATCTGTAGTTTGTACATTTCGAAATTTTCGTGCTTCAGCCCAGAATTCAGGCGGGGGGAGGGGAGGTTGATGTGCCAATGTAGTTTTCCAGAATATAATAATATTCAAAACATTCTCTAATAGGAGGGGCCTCTTGATATTAGCTCTGCAAAAAATCTGATATCGGTACTTCTGTTGCTGGTAAATAAGAAAGAACGAAATATAAACATTTTTAACCACTTTCGAATTTCAGGTGCTTTGTGTCTCAGCTGCTGATTTGATATACTGTTTGTTTCCTTTAATTTTCCAGAGCAAAAACTGTCCTAAGCGAAATTTACACTCTGTAATTTTAACACTGGGAACATTTATTTTGGCAGCATTGTGTGATGCTATTTCATAATATAACAAGAGCTTTGAAATGATTAACTGCTAACTACTTACCTGGGTGAAGCGGTTCCTGTGATTTCTGAAGTGAAAACCGTTCAATTTATAAAGAATTTTTTTGTGGAGATGCATTTGATTGTATATGCAAGGTGTAAAAGTGCCTAAACTAACTGACCCCAGTGCTGTCATGGAGGCCACACGAGGCCATATATCGTATGGAACCTACAATTTTTTTTAATTAATCGTATGGAGAAATGAAAATTTTGTCTGTAAGGAGCCATACGGCATATGGGTGCCTAAGTTTTGTACGTGGAGATCTGTACAGATCTTAGATCATCTCTTCCTGTTTCTACTGTACCTACCGCCTATTTTGTTTGATGTTCATAAACAAAAATTATCCACCTCTTCAGCACTGGAATCCAGAATCATATAAAATAATGGTTGAAAATCAAGAAGTGCTGCAAATATACACTCCAAGATTCATCGAGACAAGTGTGCATCTATGGTGGTGCTACATGGTGTATTCTTTAAATCAAACTTGTACAATTAAATTGTAAAGCAAAACAATTTCTTTACTTCTTCTTTAATATTAAAAAAAAATAATTAAATGACAATTGGAGAAATAGAGAGAGGAGAGTAAAATATATTTCAAGGGAGAAAACAAGGGGTGGGGTGTATGGCCAAGAAAAAAATTACCATGACAGCACTGACCAAACCTAACCTGTTACAGACTCATGTATGTAAGGTGAATAAGCTGAGTATGAAGGAAACTACCTCAGCGCTAATTTAACTCTTATAGATGAACTATATAAAGAACTTCAAGTGTCAATATTGTCTCAAAGGTTTCTGTGTAACAAACTTCATTTAGAAATGCCCATCTGCGATTATGTTAACTGTAGAAGAAGGAAGAAATATTGTCGTCATATGAAGTTACTCAAATTTCCAATTAAGGACAAGGAAAGGCTACAAAAGTTATTTTTGATTTCACCCTTATAAATTAAACGATTTTCACTTCAGAAATCACCGTAACTACCTCAGCACTAGTTTCAGTAATTTAAGGACCAGTATAAAGTAAATTTGATTAAAGTGAGAAAGAAATTCGTAAGGGAGGCGGTCAGGAGGGATTGAGGTTGTCTACTAATTCGTTACAAACAACTATTATAGGCTATTTCATTTGACTAACGATGATTTGTAGAGAGCAAAATACCTACAGTAGGGTAAAGAATCTAAATCAGTACGTTTGAGAACGGATATAAAAGTGTCAGGAAAATAACAGAATTACCGTATATTGCAATTAACTCTGCATTGGCAGAGAAACCGCACAGGGTATCGTAAATCTGCTGAAAATTAGAAAATTGTGTAAAAAAAATGCATTCAGAGCGAATTTTCCAGCCTGATAATATCTCGCCCACGTTATGGACATAATTCAATACCGTAAGACTGATATAAAACGAATACTAGAACAATTTGTTAACCAAAGACGATGTTCAGTAGTTATTTAACAACATACAGAGCAAATAAAAACGCAAACGCATATTCTAGCAATAGTTCAAATGAAAAGAAAATGATTAGTACGACCGCTTATTCGTAAAAAGAACACTGCCAGCTGTGTAGCCTACATGAAGCAATATATCAGGTCTACGTTATGAACACGTTGAATTTAATGTGGACGAGAAACGTACAGTTATTATTTATCTGCTTCAATATCGCATCATATAATACACCTGTAAAATGAAAACTTATAGGCCTAGAAAAGAGGAAACATGTTTGGGGGGGAGTGAGTTGTAATTCTTCCCCTTTCGGATAAATTTCAGAAAAGGGATACCTGCTTTTCCTTCATATTCAAAAATTGTAATCTTGTTCACACAAAATAAATTAGTGCCTTTTCGTGAGCATCATGATGTGCATTCAACAAACGCAGGCAAATCTGCTCTTTTTAGTATTTTGTGATAATTGTTGCTAGGGAGGTATTGTATACTGAAAATTAAAAACAATTAGATTTCGTACATCAAATGATGACAGATTATATATTGAACGCAAACAACATTATATCAGCCATGTACCAAAATGTCATCTATGTGTGTTGATGAATTTGGGTAAAACAAGCTGCTGTATACTACAATTTAGCGACAAATCAAAGTCTTATTGTAACATAACCTCACATTGCAATGAGAAAGAAATTTGGAGGTGGCATGACGTAAAAAAGTCATCCCACAGTCGTATTACTCTATGTACTGTTCAGGTACTCTGCCATCTAGTGTTTGTTATTGCAAGCTCATTTCTCGACACTAGCGACGCATAGCGTCCGTTATTTTCCAGTTGCGTCTAAATTTAATATAAGCTTGAGCAATCTGTTTTATATATGATCTATGGTATTACCCTAGATCATATATACTAACAGATAACTCCTTTATATAGACTTTCGAGTTTGCAGTTGGAGGCCGGCTTGATGTAGTTCAATAATCGTTAACAGATGGCACAACGACCAACACCATCACGAGACACGAACTCTGAACCGGTCTGGTCGGTCTAAATCGATTATTTCTTGCTTACGAGATTATCTCGTATGCACTGTCGACAACTGATGACCATGGATAAATATTATTGGCCTGTATGACCTTGGCAAGTTCGGAACGAGGGAGCTAAATATAGTTGTCACATGGGCGAAGCGAAGAGATAAGATAAAGTACGCCTTTGTATTGAATAGAATGCAATACAATCTCTCGCGCAAAGCCAATGTACCTATATAGAATATAGAATATGTAGACCATGTTATAAAGTTATCGGTCGGCTAAATTATGATTCGTTATCTCTTCTGTTTTTATATATTTGTCGTGAATATTATTTATATTATCAACTGAGTGTATAACATAATTTATCCGTTAATTGATATTTTACTAAGATAAATCCAAAGAACAATGGGAAATAAGGGACCAAACACTGAAAAATAAATAAAATAAGAGAATTTGACGTTCATAATTATAATGTTGTCGGAGTTTCGTTATACTTTACTTTGAATTATTTTAACTTGCACCACAAAAACGTATGAAAATTAATGTTAACATTACCTATTTAGTTATGATAGTAGTATATTGGAAAATTTGTGCATATAGCCTGATTACAATATACTGTATTAGTAATACTATCCTAACCTAAGCAATAGTAGTCTTGTTTATTTCATACATGTTCATATAATTATACAAAAACAAGAATAATCTAGTTTGCAGCCTGTGATGTCTCGTTTACAGTATTATATAATATACATATTACGATATTTACTAGGCACTTTAACAATATATAGTTAATAATATTATAAAATATACAGGCCTAATCCATTACCAAGAAATACCCCTTCCCTCACATTTTCAATACTGTTTACCTCAAAAGGCCTTCAAACCTTAAAAACTATTAGACACTGGATTAAAATAGTCATGTTGATGTAGGCCTACAACATTACATTTTTTTGTCACTACTCCTGATCCCATTCTAACAGTTTCAGGTTTTGTAATTTGTAACAATACTAACAATACTGATGGGTCATTCCATAGTGACACACATAACATTTTCGAAGTAACTATGATCTTCACAGGATATTTAATTAAATACTTAAGAGTTTATGAAAGAGACATCACTGTCTTTTAACGTAAGCATTCCAAAATATAAACAGAAAATCTTAATGAAAAGGAATAATTAATCATGTAAAAAATATGAAATATTATATGGTGTGACGAACATTTTCTTGCCACTTAATTTATTACCGAAATGGAAAATGTTCATATTATTGTTCCAAATGACATAAATAGTTGTTTTCAAAAGAATTAAGACACTTGTGTAGTACATGTAACTGCTGACATACTTTAATAAAAATAACAGTGCCATTAACAAATAAAATATTACGAATTATATTGTGACACACGAACATTTCTGCCAAGTTGATTACTATTTTTTTCAGATGCATATCGAGATTTATACACAGTGCCTACAGTTCTTATTATACAAAGCAACACTTGATTACACTAAAATACACATTCAGATTTAAAATGTTCTTGGTTATTTACAACTATATGTGGTGATATCTCCTGTGTAATATCATGTGATGAATACACCAATATAGGCTATCTACTTTTCCTCCCATTTGTAGTACTTTCCTTTCTTGAACATCACGGAAACTTTAAATTCACCACCACAAGCTTTTGTAACTTCCTCTGCTTATCTGACGTCTTTTTTTTTTAAATTGATTATTTAACGATGTTGTATCAACTACTAGGTTATTTAGCCTCGATGGGATTGGTGATAGTGAAATGATATTTGGCGAGATGAGGTTGAGGATTCGCCATAGATTACATGACATTCGCCTTACAATTGGGGAAAACCTCGGAAAAAACCTCAACCAGGTAACTTGCCCCAATCAGGATTTGCACCCGGGCCCACTCATTTCACGGTCAGATGTGCCTACCATTACTCCACAGCAGTGCACCGAACATGGGTTATGTACATTAATTCTTTTGAGTTTCGGTTAGCTTTCTTAAGAATACGCATAAAGAAATGTTGTGTTTTCCAGGCTATCCTTGTAATATTAGTGACTTATTTCAACCAGTTTGTTACTAAAATATATACAGTACCTAAGTGTTTACTTGTGGCACTGGTGATCCATTTAATTGGTATATGAGACGAATTTAATTTTGTGTTTTACAGAAGGATACATATTGATTTACTTTTGCTCACATTGATTTTAATTTTATTTGTTGTAGTCCAGTTTTCAATAACGTCAAGCTAGTTTTGCAAGGCGGTGATATAAGATTTATCACTAATTTTTTCTATATATTATACAGTCATCCACGAATAACCTTGCCTGAGAAGTGGCATTTCTATTCAAATCCTACAATAATTTTCAGTAAATATTTTGCACCGAGAAGCTATTATACATTTAATTTTACTTCTGAGACCAGTGAAATATATGCCAAATTTATTAGAAAGGTGCGTGTATAATTATCCAATAGCATGATGTTATCTGCAACAAAAACTAAAGGGCATGAAAGAAAAGAAGAAAACATTAATGCTGTGGTTCTTAGAGTTCCATTAGAGTTACACGTTCATTGTCCACTGGAAAGGTATATTTCTCTATTGAAGTGTAAAAGAGAAACTCTCATAAATTATGTCAGAAACAAAGAGAAAGGCACCACCCAAATATGTGGGATAATTAATTTAATAATGTTATTACCGGGACTTGAAAAAGCAATCATATGTAATGGGTGGGGAAAAAATACTTTTTAATCGCGCTTCTATAGTTCGACAATGCAGACTATTCAGAGTTTTGCGTGCAAGGTGAGCTACCATAAATTCCTTGAAGTCCTAGTTATTATTGAAGCCAAATGTGTGTCTATTGTCAAGAGTCCATTTTATTTATACTTGTTCAGACATCATTCATAGACTAGTTACCGCTTTCAGTTTTGATACTACATACATTGAAATTAATCTATTATTATTCGTCCTATTTATACATTTATATTGAATGATTCGGTCTACCTTCATAACACATCTCATCAACAATACTCGATAAAGTTGAATTAGCTTCCATGCTGCGTTGTATTTATTTTGTCATGTTCCTATAGCAGGAATATTAAATAGGAATTCCTTAAAACAGATTTATATTCACTCCTATGCCTTTATATAGAATACCAGTACATATACTGTATTTCTTAAGATTTGGTTACTTTATAAACAGTATGTTAGTGCAAGAACTCTTTTTTTCATATTTAATAATTCTGGCATGTGTCAATAAATATGCTTGAGACCTCAGTCTCTCTGAATTACTCTTTACTAACAGGAAACATATTCCAAATTTATATTTTAAAAAAGTATTAAAATATCCTCACAATTTAGAGCATAACAATTCCCGAAATAATCATCCTGCATTAAATTATTAAGATAAAAATGATTCAATCTATCGCTTGTAACAATACCTTTATGGTCCTAATAAATTAAGAAATAATTTACATCCAACAGATTTATTTTAAAATGGCCTGCAGTTATTATTTTGAATTTTATTGTACCTTAATAAATTGAGTTAAGGTACAATAAAATTTCATCAAGTTTCAAACAAAGTAATTCCATCTTTCCAACAGGGAGACAATAAATACTTAAAGTAATGCTAAACTCGAAAAACTTATTGATGCAATTTAATTTCATATTCTATACCACTAGCACCAAAAAAAAGTATTCTATTGTTCATACTGATTCAAGATGAATAGTTTCTTAGTGTTTGTCCATTCCACTTTTTTTATTGTCCTTCCCATTTCTATTTCTCTCATTTTTAGTAGGTACTTCACATGTAGTATATGTTTTATTTTAATACATATAATGACCATGAAGATAAAATGGATTTGAGGGAGGTGGGGTATGATGATAGAGACTGGATTAATCTTGCACAGGATAGGGACCGATGGCGGGCTTATGTGAGGGCGGCAATGAACCTTCGGGTTCCTTAAAAGCCATTTGTAAGTAAGTAAGTTAGTAATGACCATGAATATATTTGGATATGTCTTACAAAATTCTTGCTGAAGACCATTGTGGTAATATTCTGCCGCATCTGTAGTTTGTACATTTCGAAATTTTCGTGCTTCAGCCCAGAATTCAGGCGTGGGGAGGGGAGGTTGATGTGCCAATGTAGTTTTCCAGAATATAATAATAATCAAAACATTCTCTAATAGGAGGGGCCTCTGATATTAGCTCTGCAAAAAATCTGATACCGGTACTTCTGTTGCTGGTAAATAAGAAAGAACGAAATATAAAAATTTTTAACCACTTTCGAATTTCAGGTGCTTTGTGTCTCAGCTGCTGGTTTGATATACTGTTTGTTTCCTTTAATTTTCCAGAGCAAAAACTGTCCTAAGCGAAATTTACACTTTGTAATTTTAACACTGGGAACATTTATTTTGGCAGCATAGTGTGATGCTATTTCATAATATAACAAGAGCTTTGAAATGATTAACTGCTAACTACTTACCTGGGTGAAGCGGTTCCTGTGATTTCTGAAGTGAAAACAGTTCAATTTAAATGGAATTTTTTTGTGGAGATGCAGTTGATTGTATATGCAAGGTGTAAAAGTGCCTAAACTAACTGACTCCAGTGCTGTCATGGAGGCCACACGAGGCCATATATCGTATGGAACCTACAATTTTTTTTAATTAATCGTATGGGGAAATGAAAATTTTGTCTGTAAGGAGCCATACGGCATATGGTGCCTAAGTTTTGTACGTGGAGATCTATACAGATCTTAGATCATCTCTTCCTGTTCCTACTATACCTATTTTGTTTGATGTTCATAAACAAAAATTATCCACCTCTTCAGCACTGGAATCCAGAATTATATAAAATAATAGTTGAAAAACAAGAAGTGCTGCAAATATACACTCCAAGATTCATCGAGACAAGTGTGCATCTATGGTGGTGCTACATGGTGTATTCTTTAAATCAAACTTGTACAATTAAATTGTAAAGCAAAACAATTTATTTACTTCTTCTTTAATATTAAAAGAAACAATAAATGGCAATTGGAGAGATAGAGAGAGGAGAGTAAAATATATTTCAAGGGAGAAAACAAGGGGTGGGGTGTATGGCCAAGAAAAAAATTACCATGACAGCACTGACCAAACCTAACCTGTTACAGACTCATGTATGTATGGTGAATAAGCGGAGTATGAAGGAAACTACCTCAGCGCTAGTTTAACTCTTATAGATGAACTATATAAAGAATTTCAAGTGTCAATATTGTCTCAAAGGTTTCTGTGTAACAAACTTCATTTAGAAATGTCCATCTGCGATTATGTTAACTGCAGAAGAAGGAAGAAATATTGTCGTCATATGAAGTTACTCAAATTTCCAATTAAGGACAAGGAAAGGCTACAAAAATTATTTTTGATTTCACCCTTATAAATTAAACGATTTTCACTTCAGAAATCACCGTAACTACCTCAGCACTAGTTTCAGTAATTTAAGGACCAGTATAAAGTAAATTTGATTAAAGTGAGAAAGAAATTCGTAAGGGAGGCTGTCAGGAGGGATTGAGGTTGTCTACTAATTCGTTACAAACAACTATTATAGGCTATTTCATTTGACTAACGATGATTTGTAGAGAGCAAAATACCTACAGTAGGGTAAAGAATCTAAATCAGTACATTTATGAGAACGGATATAAAAGTGTCGGGAAAATAACAGAATTACCGTATATTGCAATTAACTCTGCATTGGCAGAGAAACCGGGTATCGTAAATCTGTTGAAAAGTAGAAAATTGTGTAAAAAAAATGCATTCAGAGCGAATTTTCCAGCCTGATAATATCCCGCCCACGTTATGGACATAATTCAATACCGTAAGACTGATATGAAACGAATACTAGAATAATTTGTTAACCAAAGACGATGTTCAGTAGTTATTTAACAACATACAGAGCAAATAAAAACACAAACGCATATTCTAGCAATAGTTCAGATGAAAAGAAAATGATTAGTACGACCGCTTATTTGTAAAAAGAACACTGCCAGCTGTGTAGCCTACATGAAGCAATATATCAGGTCTACGTTATGAACACGTTGAATTTAATGTGGACGAGAAATGTACAGTTATTATTTATCTGCTTCAATATCGCATCATATAATACACCTGTAAAATGAAAAAGTGTAGGGGGAGGGAGTTGTAATTCTTCCCCTTTCGGATAAATTTCAGAAGAGGGATACCTGCTTTTCCTTCATATTCAAAAATTGTAATCTTGGTCACACAAAATAAATTAGTGCCTTTTCGTGAGCATCATGATGTGCATTCAACAAACGCAGACAAATCTGCTCCTTTTAGTATTTTGTGATAGTTGTTGCTAGGGAGGTATTGTATACTGAAAATTAAAAACAATTAGATATCGTACATCAAATGATGACAGATTATATATTGAACGCAAACAACATTATATCAGCCATGTACCAAAATGTCATGTATGTGTGTTGATGAATTTGGGTAAAACAAGCTTCTGTATGCTACAATTTAGCGACACATCAAAGTCTTACAAATAGTTTGTAATACTTACTAGAGACACATACCCATAAGTGGCAGGCAAGAAAAATGTCACAAATTGAATCGGCTAGAATCCGCCATTAAAGGGAGTGTTTGCGGCGCGAAATTCGGAAACAGTACCATAATACATTGATGTAGCCTGGTGATAGACACTGTTTTAAACATCTTTTACAAAGGATGAGTCGTGATGAAATAAACATGAATGCAGAGGAGCGCTATATTTATTAAAGTATTACAATGATTCATCTTTGGCGATATTCTAAGAGATAAATTAAATCACCCATATACACTCGGGATAAGTATGTGAAATATTGAATAATGGCAATGTCAACATTAATTTTCAGTATTACTAGTATTGTTTTAAGGACACAATAATGGATATTTACTGTAAAATTTAAAATGATCTATATTTCAGTCCTTTCATGCAAAGAAAGAGGAAGGTATATGGTGCTTTGAAAATATTTAGTGGTGAAATATGAGATCATAAAAATTCTGGAAACTGATTTAAAATATAATGAGAACAAATTTTATCATAAAACAATTTATGCATTGTGTAGTTAATGACCACCATGTTTGAGGTCAGTACAGACTTTTTAATACGATTAGTAGCGGTAATAGTAGGCCTAGTAGTAGTGGTAATAGTAGGCCTAGTAGTAGTGGTAATATAATAGACCTAGTAGTAGTGGTAATAGTAGGCGTAGTAGTATTGGTAATAATAGGCCTAGTAATAGTGGTAATAATAAGCCTAGTAATAGTGGTAAAAATAGGCCTAGTAATAGTGGTAATAATAGGCCTAGTTGTAGTGGTAATAATAGGCCTAGTAATAGTGGTAATAATAGGCCTAGTAATAGTGGTAATAATAAGCCTAGTAATAGTGGTAATAATAGGCCTAGTAACTTAGTAGTGGTAATAGTAGGCGTAGTAGTAGTGGTAATAGTAGGAGTAGTAGTAGTGGTAATAGTAGGTATATTAGTGGTGGTAGTAGTAGGTATAGTTTTTGTGGCAATAGTAAGCCTAGTAGTAGTGGTAATAATAGGCCTAGTAGTAGCGGTAATAGTAGGCCTAGTATTAGTAGTAGGCCTAGTAGTAGTGGTAATAGTAGGCCTAGTAGTAGTGGTAATAGTAGGCCTAGTAGTAGTGGTAATAGTAGGCCTAGTATTAGTGGTAATAATAGGCCTAGTAGTAGTGGTAATAATAGGCCTAGTAGTAGTGGTAATAATAGGCCTAGTAGTATTGGTAATAGTAGGCCTAATTTTGGTGGAATTAGTAGGCCTAGTAGTAGTGAGACCTAGTTAGTAGTAGTGGTAATAATAGACCTAATAGTAGTGGTAATAATAGGCCTAAGTAGGCCATCAGCTATATTTTCACTAATTTCTTTGCATATAATACAACCAAAAACTAGAAGTACATACTTTACAAAACGGAAATTACATGATTAATTCATTTATTGTGAAACAAAACAGTTTTAGACAGATATAGTCTGAGGATTTTCTTATGCACTCTGCTATTATAATCCACTGTAATGTGATGGCACCTAACCCTTACAGACATTGTTGAAACCAACCTTATAAACCTGATTAATGTGTTTCTGGAAAAACTTTATCCAAGAAATATTCCGACAATCTGTAAACACATTCGAAGGAGGAACTGCATTTGGAACATTCTTTCAAATATTAAGATAGGTCTGCTTTCCTGAGCATCCTACAATAGTAGCTATGTTCGAACAATTATTTGCAACGCAGTATTTCATCATTTTCTTATTATTTCCCTTCAAGTGTACTTATATTTATTTGTATTCCTCAATAAACATGAACTGCTCGCACTCCCGGGGAAGCATCAACTCCCTTTAATGGCGGCCGAACAGCGGTTCAATTTTGTACGCGAAACTAGCGCCGTTGATGTCTCTAGTTATATATTACAAACTATTTGCAGTCTTATTGTAACATAACCTCACATTACAATGAGAAAGAAATTTGGAGGTGGCATGACGTAAAAAAGTCTTCCTACAGTCGTATTACTCTATGTACTTTTCAGGTACTCTGCCATCTAGTGTTTGTTATCGCAAGCTCATTTCTCGACACTAGCGACGCATAGCGTCCTATATTTTCCAGTTGCGTCCAAATTTAACATAAGCTTGGTTGATCTGTTTTATATATGATCTAGGGTATTACACATAACAAACAATGGAGAGTTCTTGAAGAAAACAGTTCTAGGAATAGGAATAATAAAAGGTTGCCTATGACGTAATTCTGTTCTTTTTACATTGAACTGAAGGAATTTAAGAAAATCACAGTGATTCAATATACCATTAACAGTCTTATAGAGTAAAATTTGGCTATTTATTAATCATCGAGATTTTAAAGTTTTATAATTAAATTCACAAAGTAACTGATTATATGAAATTTGCTTGTCATAAGACGATACGTGATGTTTTTTAAAATATAAATAACGTAAACATCTTTTCTGTATCCTTTCTATTTGCATCTGATGGGACTGGAACTGAGGTGACCATATTACAGACGCATACTCTAGCTTACTTCTAACCATAGTTTTATAGAGAGTATCAATAGTATTTATATTTTTTAATTCTTTTGTATTTCTGATTATAAATCCTAATTTTCTATATGCATCAATTACCACGTGATTTAAGTGCATTTTAAAACATAAGTTGTGTGTAAAATAAATACCCAAATCCTTAAATGATTCTACCCTAGGTAACTTCACACCATTAATTTCATACGAATTTTGAGGAACTGTCTTATTTTTAGAATATGTCATAAAGCAACATTTATTAAGATTTAACAGAAGAAAATTATCGATACTCCATCTATATAGTCTGTCCAAATCATGCTGTAGATCAAAAACGTCTTGTTGTTTGTCAATGACTTTATACAATTTAACATCATCAGCATATAGTAAACATGTGAAGTATAGTGCATATAGTATAGTATTATGTGAACAACTGCGGAAACCATAACTCTACCGCGTGTTTGACATTATCATTATACAAAGCAGAGAACAATGATTGCAAGAAATTGAGGGAAGTATGTATTTTCGCTATATTTAATGCAAGACATTTTTTTTCCCCTTGAAAAAAGTAAAGTGTGAATATATTTACTTTAATTTTATTTGTTGAGTTTGTATTGTGTACGCAGTTATTATAAAATGTTACTAAATTACTGCTGAATTGGAGGGTATTACAATGAAGGAAGTGAAGTAAAATGATGTGTATAGTCTTCGTTAGAATTGTTTTGACAGAGTGTATTTAACAATTAATAACAATAATTTTAAATTATAAAATGTCATCTTGTATTTTGTTCAGTGGCTGCTGTGTATGTGTATATAGGCCTACATTATATATTTTTTAATTTCACACATACACTAGACTACTTATAGATAATTACTAGACATCGGATTTTTAGGCACTAAAAATTGCAGTTTTAGGCGCCTAAAATAAGCTCAAAATTTGTAAAATTAGGCTCTATTTTAATGAAAATAGGCATTTTAGGCACATCAAGGTATCATACTTATTTCTTTCACTGAAATTTTTAGTTATACACTAAAATACGCACAAAAAAAGTATGTTTAAACATTAAAAAAGAATACTATATTATATTTATAAACAGAGCTGCACAAATTTAATATATTAAAACTAATGAAATAATGATTATTGATATCAAGATTACTCATTTTAAGTTATTGAAATTCAGTTCCATGCTCAGACTTTATTATAAATATCTGCACAGTACACCACCAGAATTTTTTCTAAATTCTCCACAGTTAACCTTTGCCTTTTGTCACTGAGAATCATTTTGAAAGCAGAAAAACTTCTTTCAACCGAAACTGATGTGAGAGGCGCAAATTTTAAATTAGGTACAATAGAAACATCAATACTTACTGGAACATTTACACTTTCCCCCGATATCACTCTTGATACTTTTTCCAACAATGAAAATCCTACATTCTTATTTAATACGTTGTCCCACTTATTTTTAACTTTTTTCCCAGTTTCGCCCAAAGCAGAATGTATGTTCACTTGAGCTTCCTTTACTATTGCTATTTGGCTACAAAGAGATTGTTTTTCACGTTCTAATTGTTCATTGCTTGCAGGTATGAAAGAAAAGTTTGATGTTATGTAGGCAATATCGTTTTTCACTCGTGAGTCATTCAGACAATCTTTCACTGCTTTCACACACGCTGCACTATCAGTTTCAGGTAATTTATCAATAACTATGACCACTTCTTTAAAATACTTAGAATAATACACCACTGACTGAATCCAGGTTCCCCATCGTGTAACAACCGGCTGAGGTGGGAGTGGGATATCTGGAAAGTTCTCTCTGAATATTGAAATCCTGGATGGGGCTTTACAAAAACATTTTTTTGTGTTAGAAATAAACGAATTGACAAGAGGAAATTCATTCCGGATTGTTTCAGAAACCCTGTGAAGGCCATGTGCTAGACAGGTTACATGCGTGAGGTTAGGATAAAATGTTTTAAGAAGTGGAGCTGCAGCAACCATGTATGAGGCAGCATCAGTACAAAACAACAGAACTTCAGAATCGTCTATGTTACCTGAGTATAAAGACTGTAGGCCTTTATTTACAAAATAAGCAATGGCTTGGCTATTCACTTTCGAAAGTTCCTTAACACATACGAGGTGTGGAATCGAAGGTCCATCAGGACTAAGTTTTCCTACTACCATATTTGCTATATACCTATTCATAGGATCTGAGGTTTCATTCACAGAGACCCATATGTAAGAATCACCTATATCCTCCCGAACGGAAGCTAAAGTTTCATTGTATATTCTAAGTAATTTTTTCTTAGGGTCGACTCAGATGGGATATTTTGTTTGCAGTATTGTTGTAAAAACTGTCTTAAAACCTGATTTTCAAATGCATTCCAGGGAATGTTAGCTGCAACAAACGCTCTGGTTAAATCAGCATAGAAATTGCTGCTGAGATTGGATGAAGTAGGCTGTGTTAGTAAAGTTTGTTGCAGTTGATTTTTCTGCTGAGCTTTAGCCTTATGAGCCGCTCCTTGCAAATGCTGCTTTAGGTGGCACTTCTTTTCTTGCGAAATCTAAAAATGTAAAGTAAACTGAATTAAAATAAAATCCTAATTGTTGTATTGCCGTATTTCTATCACAAAGTTAGTGGGTTCGAACAATCAAAATTTTAATGACCTGCAAATACTTTAACTATCGGAATTTAAAAGGTTAAAGTGTAGTGGTCTTAAAAAGAAATATACCTCAGGATAGCTCAGTCAATGTATAGGCCTACTCATTAAAATTAATAGAATTTATATATTTCAACTATTGTTACATACCTGTTTGCTACAAATCTTGCAGAATATTATTTTTCCATCATAAGTGAATTCTGAATATTCTGTTAGCCATTGCCGGATCAATGTAGATTTTGCACTTATATTTTTCGGCATTATCGCATTAAACTTCACAGGAAAACGTCCTACCGCTCAAAACTTCTCAACACAAATAAGGTGAGGGAAAGAGCAACTGTTAACGAGCATTCAAATGAACCGTTGTTATTGAGATTCAATTGGACAGAAATACAAAGTTCCACTTATTGTTGCATTTCCTGGTAGTGTTAACACTAGGAGGGCCATTCTTTTAAATATTTTGTAACGGTTTACCCTACTAATTCGCAGTTTTACGACTTTTCATAAATATTTCAAAAACACTCTTTCTCCAAAAATTGTGATTTTATGACACTCTGAAGGGCAGTACAGCTAATCGGTTTTAGACCGAAAACAGTCATTTTTATAGTATAGTATATCTCTGAATCGGTAGCAGCACATGTTGTGATTGTTGCCTGCTTCAAAACTAAGGTTGGTTCTTTGTCGGCATTTATGCCTCCAAACATGTTAAATTCGGTGAAATCTATTGCGAGTGTCGTGAGATTTAAAACATTTTGTTTCCTTTATCAATGGTTTCATGGCCGGTGTGAAGCAAACTTTCCACTTTTTAAATGCCTTAAATTTCGCAGTGAATGCATGTATAAATTATAAAAAGTAAGAGTAAAATGCGAAACTTTACAGTGAGTTAGGCATTTTTAGGCGAATATTAACAAATTAGGCTCTAATAACCGTTTTAGGGCATTTTAGGGCACTATAAAACTCTTTGAATACCTTTCAATTTCCATGATACACAAATATTAATAATTATTTTTACTTTTCTCCTAAAGAAACAAAATAGGCATTTGCCCTAGAATCCGATGTCTGATAATTACTTAGGAGAGTGCAAGATTCATAGAAAATTGACTGGCCATTATATATATATATATATATATATATATATATATATGAAAGACGTAAATTTGTTTTATACCAGCGAATCGTTACTAATTCTAGGTGGGAAGAATTCCCTCGTTAGAGCGAGTTTGAAATGTAGCCACATAAAGGGAAGGAACATTAACTTCTTTAACAAGAGGAACGAAACGCGTTTGTGTGTCTCTAAAGCTCGAAGTAAATTCCAATTTTATTTAAGTGTGCTGGTCACCTTTATGAAGTGCAATAATTTAGTAGCCTTGTGCACAGATCCATATGAAAGTATCACTTGTGCAAGACGACGGAGAGATTTTCTAGAAGAATGTTCTAAACCAGCGGTCATCAAAACACTGCACGCTCGGACTAGCGTCTCTTACCCGCAGACAAGACACAGCCCTAGCGTGCAATCGTCGCTGCTGGCGGGTGTGCTGTCTCTCTATTCCTTGAGCACGACGGAGCAGAGTTCCTTACCCTCCATGCACTCTACCCATTTCAGCGAGTGCTGACGACCACTGTTCTAAACGATTACGAATGGCCTGTAATTTTTCTTCGGTGAGAATCCTACGCTGCCTTTTTGGTTTCTTAGGCTGGACACTTCCAGTTTCCTCAAATTTATGATAAAGATTATGGATTGTTTTATGATCTGGAGCGTCTATATCCGGGAATCTTTCTTGAAACCGTCTTCGAACTTTACGAGCTGACTGAATTAACACATATGAATTTTATATAAAGACACGCTGTGCTGTTGTAAACTCACGAGGCATAATACACTTCATGTATACTGTCGAATTAAGAAACGAACAACACAACACACACCCGGGAACAGCTGCGCTGCGACATTCAGCGAGGTCAACAAGTAAGCAAGCAGGCTTGCTACTCCCTCCGGTGTGCGGCAAACGAGTGGGGGCTCGCTCATAGGAAAAACTCCGCGCCGCGGGGAAACCATAACTGATCGCATTGTACATTAATTAGGCGATGATGGTCATACATTTCTTTGGTGACAATGAAAGATGCAGGAAGCTTCATGTGTTGGGTCCAAGCTCGTCATTGTTTTCTCAGATTGAATCGGAGGCAGATATGCAAGACTATGTTGTTTTGTTTGTATTTCCAATTTTCTATATTATGCGTTTTTGACTTTTACTGCATTCTCTTTCATATGTTTCTTATTACGAATAGTGATTCTCTTACGTGAAACGTACAATTACCCTTAAAGTTCTACAGCGCGGTTCACTCGATATCGACGTAACGATACATAACATGAGAAATACAGCAAGAATTGTTACGAGGACCACAACAAGGACAAGGACCAAAATAAGGATCACGAAGAAGACTGCCATTTAAGGCCACGATTTCACAACATAGCTCGGGTCACAAGCTATCATTGCTTCTCCGTACCTAATGGCAAATGCCTGCTATGGGATCTACATTCTAGACTGCTGTTGTCACTGTCTTGTCTCGGTAGCTCATATAGTAGCGTGTCGGTTCCACTGCTTAACCGAAACGTCTCGTGTTCGATCCCAGGTGAAACTTTTTTTATTGAAGTGTAATTAATTTCTTCAGAGTTCCTAGACTATCTAATTTGTCGAAAAATATGAATAATTTATGCCCAATTTCTGGGTCTTACAAGTGGGCTGAACCTCGTCAAAAAAATAAATCTTACTTGAAAGTTAACAGTATTTTTCCTCAAACAAAAATCACAAGAAACAAAAAAAGACCTGTCAACTTAAAATCTTGTCCACATGCCATCAGCTTCTATTACAGCTCTAAGTCGGTCCGGCATGGATGTGACGAGATTGTGGAATAAATTCTAATCCCCGGCGAGATCTTCCCAGGTTTCAAGAACTTGATTCCACAATTCGTCTCGATTTCGAGGGCG
This sequence comes from Periplaneta americana, assembly GCF_040183065.1. Taxonomy (NCBI): domain Eukaryota; kingdom Metazoa; phylum Arthropoda; class Insecta; order Blattodea; family Blattidae; genus Periplaneta; species Periplaneta americana. The sequence continues at coordinate 95,118,059 of NC_091120.1, read as the reverse complement.
TCGGTGGGCATAGGTGGCTATGCTTCTCTTTTTCAATTCCGCCCATAAATTTTTGATGACATTCAAATCAGGTGACTTCAGAAGCCAATTAATGATTTCGATTTCTGGTCTACTTTGAAAACATCTTTGAATGCTTGCGGCATAGTGCACGGGATGGTTATCCTGTTGGAACAGCAATGTTCCTTCGGGAAAACGTTCTAGGGGCGGAAGGAAGGAATATATTTTCCAGAATGTGCTCGTAAGTTCCCGTATTAAACCGGCCATCGATGCGTTCTATAACGCCAGGTCCATCGTAAGACATCCACCCCAACACGATATCACAGTCTACTATATACAGTCACGAAGCTTGAGTTTTGAGGGTGCTATAAACAATAGACTGTGACGGTACTATTTTGCATTGCCTGTAATGAGACGATATTAGCGATCCTAGTGGTGAGCAACAATCTAATGTTTGCATATTTACTACGTATTGAGCTTCGCGACTGTATATACTAGACTGTGACAATATGCCAGAGCGCCCCGATCTTTCACGTCGGTGCACATAGCGCTGATCATGTGGGAGACCATCCTCACGATAGACACGGACAGGACTTTCGTAATCACTCGAGATGGTTGTTTCGTCGGAGAAAATTACATTTCTCCAATCGAAATCCACTCGATTGGTAACGAAGGCAAGACGGTCGACAGCTTGTGCTTCCCCCAATATTTCCATTTGCGCAGCCCTCCGGCTCCTAATACCGCGGTTCCTTAACCTGCTGATCACAGTCTGTGAAGAACCGGGAAAGTTAGATGCTGCTCTTATTTCGTTAGCAGTCCGAAAGGGGTCCTGTCGAACTTCCTCGAATAAGAGCGTCCCCTTCCAATGAAGAAATCCAGGGACGCCCAGGTATAGGGCGATTTTCGACCTCCCCTGAATTTTGGTAACGATGAACCCACCTCTCGGCTGTACTTCCAGAAACACCGACCAAACGGCTAGCAGATCTAGCCCCATATCCAGCCTCAACTAGAGCTATAACTCGCTGTCTCATGTCACGTCGGTTCGCCATTAAGATGAGAAATGAGGGATGATGATAATACTTAAGTGTGGACAATGACTATTTAACGTGATATAGAATTATTGAAATAAGGGTCATCTTGCACAGTAAGAGTTAATAAATCAACTCTAACTTAAATATTTAAATAACAGGATATAACAGGAAGTCAAATTGTTGCGAAGCTAATCACATTAAATCTAATTACATTAAGTAAACAAACCCCAAGTTATGACACCACATTGCTACAGCTAAATTGTAGGTTATTAACATAAGCATTGAATAGGTCCGTGCTTATGTATTGGACGACAAAACTGAACATCGAAAGTTCGAATCTTGCAGCGGAATGTAGCTTCTTGCTTTTTATAATGTAAATCAGACTTATAACTACAATCATTCATATTTCTTACATTATTTATTAATATTTATAGCCAACATTGAATTTGTAAAGAAAAGACTTTAGAAATCTCATATGGAATTTGTGATCTGTAGTGACATAAACATAGATTATCTCTCGGAACTTTTCCGTAAAAGTAAATTAAATTCACTCCTTGAAACTGGAAACCTTATTCGTAGGATCATTTTCCCATAGCATACAAGCTGAAGTAACACAGCCATTGATAAACGTTTTGTACACAGAATTAGACTGAATTCCTATTCGACAGAACCTATAATCAATGGCTTGTCTGACCATGATAAACAAATCCTATGTGTTTCCAATGTCACTGAACAATTTCAAAATATTAATTTAAAAACTAAGAAAGGATCGTAATTGCTGTATCTAGTGATTATTTACATTTATGTCTACAAAATGAATCTTGGAAAAACGTTTATGTTACTGGTACTACTGATATTAAGAGTAAATGTATTGTATTTTTCACTTCATTTCAGAATCACTTCAGTGGATGTTCTCCACTCAATGTTGTGAAAAAATTGAAAAGTAAAATCATGTAGATAATGCAAGGGCTTACAAATCTCATGTATTAAAAAGAAGAATCTATATGTAATGAGCTGCAATGTAACTATCCTCATATTCTTAAATACTACAAGAAGTACAGTGTAATTTATCAAAATTTATGAAAGAGGGAAATAGAACACACTTGAATAGAAAAGCACAAAATCCAGATAATGCAATTAAAGCTATTCGGAATATTATTAAAGTTACACTTGTAGATATCCTAAGAAAGAAAATATTTTTTCATTAAAATTAGTGATTATAAAGTAGAGGATCCCAAATCTATTGCAAATTCTTTTAACTTCTTATAGTATATAGTACAGAAATATTATTGACAACTTAAACATTCAAGATTTTGCAAAAGATACTGCAATTAGTTACTTAACACATGCATTTAATAGTTAGTATTAATATATGTAATTAATCAATAACTGCAACAGGCTTATACTTTCAATCATAACATGAATTAAATTGAATGCACATTAAATTAAACACGTAGATAAAATAGTTAAAATCAACTGAAGGGGTGAGAATGAAATAATCCAAAGCCACGCTTTTAACAAAAATTGTTTTGTGCGAGTGCATTTATTACACATATGGGAAAGCTACTAATAAAATATTGTAATAATTACTCAACAAATGACATGGCCTAAGGACTCTAAACATTTGTAATCGTTTGTCTGTGTGGCTTAGGAATATATTTTTAATTTCATTTTAATTGTTAGTTTTTAATATATATATATATATATATATATATATATATATATATATATATATATATATAATGCATTTACATTGTATGTGTGTGTATATAAATGCATTCATTAGATTAACGTTTATAATATTATAACTTGTAATTTTGTAATTTCTGTGATCATTGACACTTAATCTGAGGACTATGTAAAACTCTATTTCAACGTTATTTAGAAAAAAAAATCGTTGATATAGACTAAGAATCGAACTCGCTCTCTTCTACACAGCACGCAGAGATCTTAGCGTCTGGGCTATTGCAACGATACGAAAGCTTTACTTTCTGTGCGGAGTGTCGATCTAGTCATGAAGGTCCATTGTCGATTTAACCACACGATTTACGTATATATTTATCTCTTATTTACGTAATATTATATTTTTTGCAGTTTTTGAAGTGAATTCCGGAACGATGCTAGCAACAAACCAAATAGCTTGAATCTAAGTAACTCAATATTCGTTATCTTGTGTATCAGTGCTCTGGTCTCTGATCATGCGCAGTGTTTTACATCTGAGACTTAGGAATATTCAATCGTCTCATTCCTTTTCAGGGAAACTGTACATATATTTTTTAGTGAACACTCTACGATAGTAATTAAATACTATTTTACACTCATTATTAGGTTTCTTTATTCTTTATGTTCTCATTTTACGAAGAATAAAAATAAAGAATTGTGGTGGTGTTGGTATAAAGAATGTAGCCTATTTGGAACTTTAATGGAAATACACATTTTAAACACCTAAGATATCGCTTACGACTTGCTTGCCTTCTGTTTATCTTCATCGTTTTATGTTTAACTATTGAACAGGTTTTTTCATATTCAGTATCAAAGAGTCGATTCAAGCCGAAATTGTGCATATGAAATTATATTTTATTAAAAAGTTAATAGTTTTATAAAAACATAAAATATCGATTTATAAAGATTGGCTCTAAAACGTTTTTTTGTTTCGTTTTTGTTTTTTCAATATTTCATTTCTTGCATAAGATGAACTGATAATTTATTGAAGTGGTGTAGGCAATACCTATGTTCTCACGATCACATGTTTCGAAGAAATTGATTATTAGTATTATCTTAAATATACTTCCAATAGGATATTTCAGACGAGAAATTAAGAGTTTAAAATTTATGTACGAACTGCTTTGCAAAATTAACGTAACTAGTCATTACAGAAATAAGATAATAGACTTTATTTGCGTGCAAAATGTTAATATCTACATAAGTATGCCTCCAATTGAAAACTTAAGACAAAGTATAAATAGTTTAGCACTTATCTACACGAAATGCTTTGTAAAGTTCACATAAGTAAGGGAAATAGAGCTAAGAACTTAAATTACACGACAGAATGCATGGAGGTAAGAAATTGGAATGAAGTAATACACTAATGTTTGTGAAAAGTGTAACACCCAGAAAGAATAGCCCGAACGACTCCAAACTCGGGAGATGTGTAGAACAGTGTACACCAATAATTGATTACGTTTCCAGAGAGATGGCGTACACATAGGCCCAACAGTGACGTCTCTTGTGTTACCAGCAAGGTCAATGTTATGCCTTGCTCAGTGTTGCCAACTGGACGGGAATTCCGTCAAAATTGACGGAATTTCAACGTAGCGGACGAGAAAAAAATGGCTTTGACGGGTGACGGATTTCCTGGCGGAAATTACGATTTACATCGGCGGCTTTTGACTTTTTTTTAGCTGCTGTCATTTTCAATTATTTAATTTTTGGGGAATCTTACTTTTTCTTTGAATAGCCCTGTCCGTACCGTACCATGTTAAGGAATCTTCCGTTTCAAATTTCCTCGTAATCAAGTCAGAGATTGACGGTTACGCCGAGTATGAACGTTGCAACTTTCCTGCGACTTGAAGACATGATTACTACCGTGTATTGGAATGTGAGGTGGAAGGTCGGCATAACAAAAGTGTATCCCAGATAAGACCTCGCTCCCAACAGAAGCTGTCTTTATCAGGCCTGCAGCAAGTGGACACATAGCTTGGCATTGGTTAAAAAATTAAACAAAATATTCTAATAAAACGAATCGGTGACTCACCTGTCCAGAATCTTGAGATGGAGCTGATTGCATCACAAAGTGTAAGTAATTATTCTGTGTGAGTTCTGTGTAGTGGAATGTAGTGTGCCCCGTAAGTGTACGTTTGTTTCTATATCGCGTTATCTACGTTGTGTTTTTTTAAGGTGAAACGATTATTAGTGTCTGTATTGCTTTGTGAATGTGTATTTTTTTAAGGTGAAACGATTATTAGTGTCTGTACTACTTTGTGAATGTTTTATTGACAGATTTAACATGTCAGAAAAGAAAGATAAGAGCTATACTAGAAAATTTAGAAAAGAGTGGTTAAGTGATGAAAGAGTGAAGGATTGGCTGTTGGATGTGCCAGGAGACCCTAGTATTGCGCGGTGCAAGTATTGTCAGTGCAATCTGAATGTGCGATTGTCAGATTTACTCGATCATTGAAGAACTAAGAAACATTTAAAAGCATCAGAACCATTTTCAACTTCGCGCCAGTCAAAATTGCAATTTATACCAGTCAAACATACGTACGAATGTGCAGCTGCTGAGGCAGCTCTTTCACTTTTTGTAATTAACCATTGCTCAATAAGGTCTGTTGATCATCTTTCCGAGCTTACCAAGAGATTTTTCAAGGGCGCTGACCATGCTTCTCTTTTACGACTTCACCGCACAAAGTGTAGTGGTTTGATTAGGAATATTCTTTTCCAACATTTTAAATCAGAACTACAGAGCGATATTGATAGTGGCCACTTTAGTCTTCTTATTGACGAATCTACAGATATTTCTGTCATAAAACTACTGGCTGTGTGCATTGTATATTATTCGAAACAACAACATACAATTGTATCCACTTTTCTTGGAATTGTTGAATTAGAACAGGGAAATGCAGATTGTATTGTGAGTGCAATAAAGTCATTACTTTCAGACTATGGGTTAGACATTAAACAAATGAGAGGCGTGGGGACCGAAAATGCGTCAGTAATGGTAGGCATTAACAATGGGGTCTATCAGAAACTGAAACAGGAAGTCAGTAATCTTGTATTGATTCCATGTGTTTGTCACTCAGTTCAGTTAGCTGTGTCTTCTGCTGCAGAAATGTTGCCAAGAAATGTTGAATTTTTAATATCTGAAACTTATTCTTGGTTTTCAAAGCCATCTTCTCGACAGATCACATATAGGTTTTTATTCCAAGCAATAAATGATGGAGCCGATCCCCTTAAAATTGTACAACAGTCAAATACAAGGTGGCTATCGATTGAAATTGCTGTCAATCGCATACTAAATCAGTGGCTTGAATTACAGACACATTTTGAGACATCTAGACTTCAAAATAGGTGCTACACAGCTGAACTCCTATTTGGTATGTACTGTGACGTCATCAATAAACTCTATCTTGTATTTCTTAAACCATATCTAGAAGAATGTCAGAAAGTCAATAAGTCATTCCAGTCAAGTACAGCAGATCCTTCGAAGCTTCTTAAAGATTTAATTCTACTCATTGTAGGTATTAATAGACGAATTGTTGTGCCTGGTTATAGGGGAGATCTGCTAACCGTGGAAGTTAGAAAATACAAGTCCCCTAATATTTATCTTGGCCATGAAGTAGAAATTATATTACCTGATTTGAAAAAGGACAAAATCAGCCCTGATAATGAAAAAGCGTTTCGCAATAGGTGCGAAAATTTTCTGTTTTGCTTAGCAGACGAACTCCAACGGCGACTGCCGAGGAATGTACAGGTTTTGCAAAAAGTGTCTTTAATTGCACCAGAACAGTGTTTGAGAGTAGTTAAAGAGAGTATAATCGCATTAGCTAAAGAATTAGGGTTAACTGGAAATGTAATAATAAAAATTTATTTTTATTGGTCTAAATTAACCACTGTTCAATGGCAAAATGTTACCAACACAATTGAATTTTGGCATGAGATCGCGTCATATAAGGATGTAAGTTCTCAAAATCCATTTCAAGAACTCTCAGACTTTGCCATGATGATTTTGGTTTTACCGTGGTCGAATGCTGACGTGGAGAGATCATTTAGTATGCTCAACAATGTGAAAACTTCCCTTAGAAATAGACTTAAAACCAATATGGTGAATTCGATTCTAACTGTGCGTGCTGGACTTAAGCGTGTAAAAAAATGCTGTCATGACTGTACCCTACCAGACGATGTTCTCAACCAAATTGGCACAATGACAGCGTACCGCAGCGTAGACCAACCCAGCACATCAACTGCAGAACTAGAGGCAGATGATGTGGATGAATTATTACTTTAATCAAGATTGGTAAGTTGTGTTAAAATTTGCTTTTTTATTTATATATAAGTAGGTATATTGTGTCGGTCCTTTTTTTAATTTTGACGGATTCTGACGGATTTCCAGGTGTTTTATGACGGGAATATAATTTATGAGTTGGCAACACTGGCCTTGCTCAGTCAGTGCAGAGCTTCCAAACGGAGTGGAAACTTGAAAGCTAGTGCAGGTATGCCTCGTCGACGTGGGAGGGCGCAATATCAGCACGTGAGTTCGAACGGGGCAGAATGGTTAGTCTCCGGGAAGCAGGTTTGTCATACCGTGACATTTCGGCTCGTACAGGGTATGCTGCTACGACAGTGATGCGTGTGTGGAACCAGTGGATAGAAGAGGGTCGTACGCAGAGACGAGCGGGTACTGGACCACGTAATTTGACGACAGCATGGGATGACCGCCATCTTGTCCGCATAGCCGTGACGGACCGTACAGCTTCATCCAGAGTGTTGAGTCGACGTTGGAGTACTGCAAAGGTTGTGGGCCTGTCTGCGTCAACGGTTCGTCGCCGTCTTTAGAGGGCTGGACTAGTGGCTCACATGCCATTGCATCGGCTTCCATTGTCCAGAAATCACCAACGCTTCAGACTGCATTGGACACGTGAACGCCGTCACTGGCGTGCTGAATGGCAAAATGTAGTGTTTTCGAATTCCGCTTCAACTTGTCCTACAATGGTGGCCGCATACGTGTTAGACATTACCGTGGTGAACGCAATCTAAGAGTCTGCATTGTTAAGCGGCATAGCAGACAAACACCTAGTATGATGGTTTGGGGCGCCATTGGATACAATATGCAATCTCGCCTTCTACATATTCAGGACAATCTGAACAGCAATTGCTACATTAGGGAGGTCTTAGAGCCCGAAGTACTGCCCCCTCCTTCAGGCAACTCCACATGCCATATTTCAGCAGGACAATGCCCGGCCACATATGGCGAGGATTGTGCAAGCTTTCTTCGAAGAACGAGGTATCACTACTTCCCTGGCCTGCACATTCGCCATACATGTCTCCCATCGAACATGCCTGGGATGGTTGGTCGGCAACTTGTGCGTCATGATCCACCAGCATCCACTCTTGACGCTTTGTGGACTCGCATACAAACTGCGTGGAGGGAGATTCCCCAGGAACATATCCAGGCCCTCTTTGATTCCACGCCATGACGCTTAGAGGCTCTGATTGCAGCTCATGGAGATTTCACACCATACTGAAATCTCACGGGCACAGATCATGTGCCCAATCTATGGTATCAATTTCATTTCAGTCACATGCATCCTTCTTGGTGTTGCAATATCCACAAACATTAGTGTACATCATATATATGAGGCCTCGCCGTCCTCATTGAATAATCAATACTATAATTATGTAGTCAACATGTAGATACCAGCGTGACAGTTCCTGGGTTTGATTCCTGTGCCGGAACGAATTTTTCTCCAATAATAGGTAATACAGTATAGCATACTTATGTAATAATACTATTAAGTCGCAGATGTGTCAAAATTAGTTCCTCGCCACAAATAATTTTAAAAGCAGGTAAGAACTATTAGTTAAACAAGAATATGTCGCTTTGTAATGAAAGATTATCAGCTTTTTCATAGGCCAGTGTCGTGTGTGCGGGTTCGAATCCTGCTTGATTTGACTATTTGGTTGGGTTATTCTTGATATTTTCCACAACTGTAAAGCGAATATCATTTAATCCGTCTCGTCAAATACCGTTTCGCTATCAACTCCATGGTTCCTATATAACCGCGTACTTTAAGCAGCGCCGTTAAACAACCGTTTGAAAACTAACATTGCCCAGTAGTAGGCCTAACGATTAATTTTGTGTTCGAGAGGGATTATCGATAAAATGATTTCTATTTGAACGGTTTGTTTTTATAGTGTTGTTGAGTGCTTGAGAAGTAATATTCATACAGAATATAAACGACTAATACTTTTTTATATTTCAATCAGTTTAAAATAAGTATCGATTTTCGCAAGTAGCAAACTAAGCCTAGAATTTATAACTGAAGTCAGATATAGTACATTTTTGGATTTAAAAAAATCCTTGTATGCAATGCAGAAAATTAAAATTTTATGTTCTTCATTCGGTGCTCAGTATATGATTTCATTTCTGTTTTTCCTGGGTGCATTATAAAGAGAGGGATAAAGCAAGATTGCAGACCGTTGAAATGAAATTCTTTAGGAATGTAGCTGACTATAAAAGAACTGATAGAAGAAACACAGAGCTTGGAATATACGAAATAAACGAGAAAATTAAAAACTATGGACATTAATGGACTGAGTGGTTCTACATTGCCATCTAAGTTCTGAAAATATAAACCTACCAGGAAGAGAAAGTTAGGGTCTTCTAAGCGCTGCGCTGGAGGGATCAAACATAGTTGCTACAGGCAGAAAACACCTAAGCACGAATGTTGTTGATGTCTTGTGAAGGATAGGTCAAGAAAATGAACTGCAAATTGAAATATTATTGATAATATTATAAATAACTAAGTTGTTGCGGAATGCATAAAACCTATATGTCATCTTTGTTTCTAATTTGGCGGAACTACATTGCTTTTTCTTTCGATTCATTGAGCCTGAACGGCACTGAATACTAATAAAAGGTTTGTAAAAACGGAAAGCAATATGAAGCAATTTTTAAGTAATTTCCAGATTGAAAGTCAGTATTATTTACATTAAATTTATTGTCTTTATAACTTAACATAAAACTTGAATGAATGTAATTGTGCAATGTTTTCTCCCGTACTTCATTACGGAAAGCATTCCTGGTGGCATTTCAATCTGTTAAGGAACGTGCATAATTGTCCACCCCTGGTGTGCATTGTTACATCATTTTGTCTTCCTGGTATTTGTCGGAAACGGAGACGTGAAGCTACAAGGTCGTGGCACTGTGATGTAACGAGCAACACCTGCTTCATGCGTGTGAACGAACTAAACAAATATATTCATGATCCCGTAACTGTGAACTTCACGCTCACGACACCAGGTGGAAAGCAACCATGCACCGAGCAAGTGAATTATGATCTGCTTCTCCTTCACGATTACATAATCTTTACAGAAATGCTTAACTTTCCCGCCGTAGGTGTAGGTCCAGAATGCTAGCTTATATTGGGTGTCAACTGTTAATCGCTTGCATATTTACCTTTACTAATACAGCTAACAAGGGAACATTAATTAATGGGCTCACATCGAACCTCCCCACAAACAGCGCATTGAGTTAGATGTTCACAGCAGAAAGATATACTGTAAGTTATATAAAAACAGGTAAGCCTACCCATAGTTGGGCCTACTGTGAACACTACTTAGAATGTTGCATCAAGAAACACCGGCGTCTACTTGGAGAGTAATTGAATTGTCATTGTCTGTAAATGCCTATGCTGTCACGTGATAAGCGAAATGACCTGCATTCAACGCACTTCACCAGCTAAGTCAGCATTCTCTACTCAAGGACAGGGGCTATCAATTTTTAGCGATCTTTTATTATATAGCTATAATTTCGCAAACGTACAATTAGTATGAACTAGAGATATGCAGAATAGGGCTTGCAACCGGTTTTTATTCAATCGGTCAGAGAGCATCCGTCAAGGCCGAGCATCCGATCGAATGTTCGACCTTCACCCGGTTGCCCCTGATGTTTTGCAGGCTAGAGAGAACACTAACATTTTCTGAGTACACAAACGGAGTAACGATTGAAAAAAAATATAATATGTGTAATTTAAAAAATGCATTTCCTTAATAGAGGCTTACAATTATTGATTGGACACTTTATTACACTAATATACAGATGAACAAATGGACACGGTAACAACAAAGGAAATAAGTGTAATGCATAATATGAAATCTGGTGTGTAAAGAAATGCAAGAATAGAATAAATTACAATTACCGGTATCCTACTTACTAAATAAAAGAGCGAATAAGTACATACATTCTATTGTAACGTTTACACTTTAGACTCAAAATGCATATCTCTAAACTGTAGTTTTTAACGCCTTTGAATTGCTCTAAGCAGATTCACTAATAAATCATTTGTAAGAAGATGTAAGAAAAGTACTTTCAAGCTCTAATGCCTGTACTTTCACGATGTGTTTTGATCTTGACGATTCTAACTATAATACCTGGATGAATGAATGAATGAATGAATGAATGAATGAATGAATGAGCTAATGAATTAAATTAATGAATCAGTCAATGAATCGATGGATGAATGAATCAATGAATCGAGGATGAATGAATCAATGAGTCATTAGATGGATAGATCGATGGATGATTGATTGATTGATTGATTGAATGTAGTGAGAGAGGACGAATTATCAATTAAATGGTAGGCCTACACGATGATAATCGCGTCCTTGCAAGGACTCTTGAAACTCGTGCATGACTCACTGTAGTCTGACTTTACCGTCCACCCACAAAGAGCGAAAAACAACTCGAATATTCGTTAAACCAAATACTAAGGCACTCCGATCTTTGCATACTGACTACTGAGCCAGACGTTCAATAAAAATATATAATTTCTGTTTTTCGTAACCGCTTGTGCACGACTCTAGTATGAACAGCTAAGTATTTGCATTTAGCCTATCTGCTATGAAGGTTAACGGTATGCGCAGATTGGGTTCCCTAGTAAGTAAAAGGTACTGGTAAAAGTTTGAGTCTAGACTAGACTACTCAGTCACTGCAGGGTCATTTGAGAAATAGTGGCAACATTCCTAAATGCGAGTTGGTAATATGAGATGGAGTGGTGTCTGACATATGTTATTTGTAAATTATAAGTTAATAATGTCATTTATACTTAATATACAGTGATTGCAATAATAAGACTGTCATCTACAATGCCCTAATACAAAAAAAAATGAAGTCATGAGCAGGACCCACTGAAACTTATGTTTATTGTTATGAAGGTGTATTAATCACTCATTCTGTTTTCATAAATGGAATGCTCGTTGATGTTGCATATTACAGTCACTTTGTGGAACACCATATACGATAGCAATACGCCGAACTTTCTTGAATACCCATCTCATTATCCTTCGCAGTGGTGCTCGTTGTCACGTGGCTGCTCAAGTGATTCATTTACTATCGGTTGGAATTGGATAATTCTGGAGCATCTTCCGTATTCTCCGGTTATGAGTCCCTGCCCTTACGACCTTTTCCCTACGACGAAACAACCACTGACGGGGTCAGCTTTAGAAATAGACAGGTCATTATTAAGGACCGGATTTTTATGTAATATCAAGGTGTGAAATATGTACATATTTGTGTAAGAGAGATAAGCTGAATATGTACCAAAATATGTAAAATCATGAAAATATTTAATATCAATATCTGGCAGGTAAAGGATAGGTAAGTCTCTTCAGTTGTAATTTCATAGAGCACCCGACTTTTTTACCGCACACTTGACACATTACTATTTTTCCATCTGTAGGGAAATGTTCGTCCTTATTTTTTTTTTCATCGTTAGGGTTGAAAATACAGGGGCAATTTTAGTTAGTTGAAAGCAGTAGATAAACTCACTTGTACTTTATACTGTAGGTACTAAAACTAGAGAACTGAGTGAAATGAATGGCACAACAGTACCGCAAGCACTGTTTCGCTTTACTGGATTAGGAGAAAATAAGAGAAGATGTGGGACACATGCATTTTAGCTGCTCCCTGTAAGAAACAAAGTGCTACTAAAACCTCAAACTATAGGCATTTACAAACTGTTGTTTGAAAAGTGACATTCCTGTCTCATTCAGAAGAGTAGGATTATTCCAGCCGAGAATCATACTTTCTAATTGCTCGGAAAATCCCATTTCCGTATAGGCCTACTAAATTTAAAATAAAGAGGTCAAGCAGTAACCTGAAAGTCTTATGTCAGACTTGACAGGGGTTTTCCCTGGAAGAATTAGGAAGAGGGCGGGTTAGGTTGCAAATTGCATGGGAACTGCTTGTTAAGACATGTGCAGAACAATTATAGTTCGATACAAATCATGTCGTCTTCGTCCCACTCCACCGCATGAAGGCAACGCTACTTTCTGAGTGATTTTTACAATACAAGTTAGTTGTATGAGAAAGATTGCCTTTTATTCACTCATATTTACAGTGGGCGGTATGGGGTGAGTGCTTCTATTACTTTCTGGAACTAGGGACGTTTGTGTTTCGTCCCGAAATATATCCTTTCTTGGGTAGGTAAATCTGTGTATTTCAAATTGTAAACTTCCCCAGAAGAAGTTTTTTTTTTTTTTTTTTTTCCCCCTTTTAGAGAAGTAAAAATGAATAAAACCCCTAAATATGTAGATTTATGTAATACCAAGCCATAATATGTAATGTGGGGTAAATATGTAAAAATATGTAGTATCAAATTTTAATATATTAATGGTAATTACAAGATTCGCAAAGATTTGTTATTTATATTCGATTAGGTTGAAAGGAATATAATATGTTATTACATAAAAATCCGGTCCCTAGTCATTGTAACAGTTGTAGAGCAGTCAATTAGAAGCTTAGAGGAAAATGACGCTGTGAATGGTATTCGTCACCTTTCAGAGGTGTGATGACGGATACGTGATAGCTATTGGAGGAGATTACTTTCAAGAATTACAAGTGCGTCAAAGGTGAATAAATAAGCATTTGTTCTTAAAGTGTTGCCAGTAATTTTCGAATGACCCATGTATTTTCATATTTTGAGGAGTCACTAAGATTCAGCACTGCGACCTTGTAGATCTATTGTGCTTACATACTTCTACAGTTAGGGGCATTCCCGACCCACACCAGAGTTGATTGCCCAGGTTTCGAAAAGGCAACCGCGCTCGTCTCTAGGTCACCCCTCAGTGCGTCACCAGCCGGCGATCGGAGAATGTTGCAGTAGACTAATAACGGAATGGAGATCGAGCGGGTTGATGTTGATGCCTATTATAGAGATGCGAAACAATGGACAAATTCGGATTTGAAAGCGGGAATATTCCATTATTTTCGGAAACTATCGGAAGAATTCATATGCAATTAGCAACGCAGACGGACTAACTTACGGGCTTTCTATGTGTAAACAGTAAAAATGTAGATCAAAAGATTGAGCGCATGGATAAATAGACTTCTGCATTCTTTTGAAAACGCTAGAGCGCATGCAGTCGAGAATTTATAACCTGTCGGTTGAAACGTTTACTCGGTCGATCGCGAGCGCTCGAGGTTCTTGCACTACAATTACATCACCTTTCATTGCCTGATACCCAAAACAGCCTACCTAAGAAGGTTACCATTTGTTTTTATTTCAGATAGCACGAAAAGCAGGAAGTATTTGAACATTTAAACAAGGAAACATAATTTTTAAATAACACAATTACTTAAATGAAATAATGCTTTGTACGATATTACCAATAATGTTATTCAGCATCTATCTTGTCGAACTCGTTATATAGCCTATAGGTGACGAAAATGTTTAATGTAGCATAGTAAATTACTTGTCTATGTATGTGGTTGCATAAAAATAACAGAAATTTTGTGATGCGTCTCAAATTTCTTCAAAAGCAGACATAACCTATTTCAGTCACAGTATTTAATAAAAAATAAATCAAATTTACATGTTCACTTTGCTTAACATTTTTACAGTAGTGTATTTTAAGAGATGCTTAATCGTAGACAATGATTGACATTGGAACTACTTATCGTAAGGAGTATGTATGCAGATTCTGTAATTCCACATTCAACGACCATATCACGAAATTTCAAGGATGGAGCAAACAAAATTCGTGCTGAAGTTATTCCAAAATTAAAAGAATCAATGGAAAAATCGCCATTTGGTTTTAAAATAATTTTTGTTCAATCTCATCTAGAATTTCCTCCTTGGTTACTTTAATCCAGCGGTCATCAGCACAATGCACCCTCGGGCTAGCGTCTCTTTCCCGCGTATAAGATACTGCACTATGGTGCATCCGTGGCTGCTGACGTGTGTGATCTCTCCCTCTTCTTGCTGCACGACGGGGCATATTACGATGCACTGCTTACCCGTTACCCATTTCAGCGATTGCTGACGACCACTGCTTTAATGTATTTACTTTTGTCCTATGCTATAACGAATATAGCACTGTTACAAAATATTATAAGTTAACTATTCCGTTCATCTAGATTCTAGAGGATAAAGACTAACATTTTTTTTATTTTTTTTTTTAGTGCTGCTTATAGGGCTACTTTATATTTATATTCTTATAGACAACATAGTTTGTTAAAATTTTGTTTTATTTTATTGCTTTATTAATTTATTATTATTTAAATATTTTATTGTAATTTTTATTCAATCTGATGGCCTGTACATCTTCTAGGTTCACTAGACAGGTGATAGGGCATCAGGCAGTTTAATAATTTCCATCGCACATAGTATAAACACATCGATCGAAGACAGTATTCAGTCTATGATACCCTTCATATTACCGGGACGACGGTCGTCCTTGATGCTTCGGTTGGCTGTTTTTCTTTCTGCGGAGTCAGGACACCTGGCAGCCAACCTGCTGCGTATAATACGGAACGAGCGACCGATCGCGCGTATTATGATTCTCGTTCGGTCGTTTTTAATGAAATGCAGAGCTCTAATGGATAAAGTGGAATTCCTCTGTTATGCACAGTCTACCGGCCGATACGTAAACATATCTTGTACTGTAGTTGTACTATATGTTACTTGACCGCTGAGCGCTAATGTCGCCACTGACTTTATATATACAACACATCATAGGCGATTGCGAAACGCTGGGCATTGAAGGTAGTGATGGGCGAAGTTGTTCTTTTCCCGGAACAGTTCCGACTGTTCCGGTTCCGAAAAAATACTATGTTCCAAATAACAGTTCCGAAATAACAGTCACCAGTGGTGATGAGTCGGAGTCGTTGAGTCGTTCAAACGAACGGTACAGTACCTTCCCTCTTCACCATGCTGCTCACACTGGAACACTCATAGGCATGACATAGTACACATTCTTATCTATAGATGGCACTGCAATGCACATTCGAATCGATTTTGGAAAATTGCTGTGCATGCGGACAGAACTCAAAAGCTTAATGTTAGTAATTACACAGCTGTTGACTACAAGGACAGAATACAACACTTTGTTTTCGTACATAAAGTTATAAAGACATGGTAGCCGACCAAAAAAAAAAAAATAACATAACGTTTAAAACATATGGTATGTAATTTCTGTTCTCTCTATTACATAAAAAAAACAAATCATTAATTTTTATTTTTACTTTTCTTAATGCATAGTTATAATAATAATAATAATAATAATAATAATAATAATAATAATAATAATAATAATATATATTACAATTTCATAAATGAAAAAGATATATATTGGCAGTACTGAAACCTGGAAACCCCGCAGTGGGTTAGTAAAATGTTGGAATCGCATCTTTACCAAAGTGTAATTTAAACTTCGCATTAAACCTCGCTCTCCAAATCAGTACTTATATGGGTAGTTTCCAACAAATAATGCTACAACATTTTTGTCGTTCTTTGATAACAGAGAAGATAGCACAAAAACTTGTGCTTGTCAGACTTAACCTCAACAAACGACATACAGACATTGTAACTAAACCACTCATTACCATTTACGACTTTAACCTTTGTATAAAATCAGCTGATCAATGAATTAATAATAGTATGCGTACTTTATGACTTTGTAGAATGTTTATAAAACAGAATTAGTCAACTAATGGTGAAATAAACCATAAAGCGGGAATGAATATTACAGATTATTAAATACTTACTATAACATTACAGATGATTGGCCAGTCTTACAAATGTTGATATTAAAGTTCGCGCCACCGCAAGGATTTCAATTTCCATGCGCCCCCCTCCAACCACGTGAGAGTTTCAAGTACCAACTTCATCCAACGAAGTTCCAAGTATAACATAAAGAACAACGAGAACGGTGTAACTGCAGCTGTCGTTGGTTCATCGGAACAAGCTCCGACGTTCCGACTGTTATCTCGGAGTCGGAACATACCTTGTGCAACGCGGTACTGCGAGCCCGCAACAGCTGGGCAAGTGAGCAGCTCGGAGTCGGAACACTGTTATTTCGGAACAGGAGGTTCCGACCTACTGTTCATTTTTGCAACAGTTCCGAGACCGGAACAGTTCCAAAATAACTGTTGTGTTATTTTTTACCCATCTCTAATTGAAGGGATCAAATCATTCGTGGAGGGAAGGATATGACGCACTCTGCTAGTTCGTAGAATCAACACCGGTCAATTTACAAGGAACAGGTAGTACTGGTGCTTGCGTTCACTCACGTACACAGTCCTCGTTCGTAAGTTCGTGACTATTGGTAGATGCTTTTTGGACTGCAATTGAACAAATACAATAGTATCCGTTCTATCATCAGTTTACGAAGCAGTTGCAACTTTTGAATCTGATAAAGCTCTCTATTATCGGATGTCCTACATTTATTTTGTAAAATAAAACGAATGAAATATACCATTGAGAGAAATAACATTATTGGCCAGTGAATATAAATAATTGATTCACCTTCTTTTTTTTAGTCATTGCGAAAGCCAATAATTCATAATGCAGCTTATTTGCTTAATCTAAGATATCGTGGGGAAAGACGAATGAGGAACTGGAAACTGCCATAATCTTCATCCAAAACAAAGCTACAGATTTAAATCTAGGGGCATGTTTTGATAAATCTGGCACAATATCGAATGGGGACAGGTATTTAGGCCTGTGAAATTTGGAAAAGTGATATTATTGAGCCACGCAGTACACCGGTCCATCGATATAGGAGAAAGCCAATGTTCACCTACTTAGATATAACACGCAGAGCAAGTCCCTTGCAATCGGCAAGCATCATAGTTACGTACAACATGCAAGACATACCTACATAGATAATGATCTAAACTTTCTGGGTTTGGGATTTGCACGGTGCAGTGCAGCCGCTAGAGATAACACCGAACAAACATGAGATACAGGACACGTACACAGTTCACATGAGGGTAAGAGACATTTCTTTTATCCAGTAGGTATTCTAGTTCGGGTTCACTGGTTTTGTAGCCAAAGGTAACGTTGAAAGAATGTTGCACCTGCTTTCCATAGCATAGATAATGATACAATGAATAGGAACCGTATTTTTTTGTGAAAGAAAATGGATGATTTCGGTAGGTATTTCATGAAATAAGTTGTCAATTAAATAATTAGACATATTATGTTAGGTTTAATATAAAACTATCCACCGGCGGGGCTCAGTCGGTTAAGGTGCTTGCCTGTCGGTCTGAAGTTGCGCTCGGGCACGGGTTCGATCCCCGCTTGGGCTGATTACCTGGTTGGGTCTTTTCCGAGGTTTTCCCCAACTGTAAGGTGAATGCCAGGTAATCTAGGCGAATCCTCGGCCTTATCTTGCCAAATACCATCTCGCTATCACCAATCTCATCGACGCTAAATAACCTAGTAGTTCATACAGCGTCGTTAAATAACCAACCATATATATATATATATATATATATATATATATATATATATATATATATATATATATAAGTTTGTTACTTTTTTCTTTTTTCTGTTTTCCTACGCACATCAGCAATACCAAAATATAAACCAAGCATGGTAAACGTACTACATTATTCTTCAATCTTTGCTGCAATCGGTTAGAGAAATCGTTCTTTTTTCGATAGTCATAAAGATAGTAAAAGTGAGTATACACAATATCTTTTTCTAGTTCGACATTACGGAGCGGTTGGCAAATTAACTGAATCAGAAATCACAAACATGTTTTTTTTTAATAATAATACTGAATAACATTTTTGTGCATATTTCGTAGATTTTGCTACAGAGGGGGTAGTGGCGTACGGAAAGGAGGATTAACTTGTTTGAACTCCCCCCCCCCTTGAACTAAAAAAAATAGCATATTTAGATTTGAATATTTTTAGCCATAATCGTTTTCCCTTCTGTAATTTTTCACTGTCAGAGTAACAAAATCTGCATCGACATAAGGCATAGTACTCCTACCCCTCCTTCAATATAATCTCTGTGCTTGGTGCTGCGAACGTTCGAATTATAACAATACTATCTTTATTGTAGAGAGACCTACCGCCTAGTACTGATTTTGTAATAAAATGGAGCCGACATAATATTAAATTTAAGTTGTTGTGAAACATTTAAAAAGTTGTTTTGACAGTTCTGCAGGCCAGATGTTAAATATTGTACATTGTCGATTTTAAACTCATTTTAAGAGCGGTATTCACCCGTTCGTTAACTTGAGTTCTGACTTTTTTTTGTGAAACGTTCGTTTAACGTTTTGTGCATTTGACAGTATTTAATAATAATAATAATAATAATAATAATAATAATAATAATAATAATACACATTTTAAATACCGATCATGTAAATTGTAAACAATTTTAATAATGACTCCCTCCCTTAACAAAATTCTGCGTACGCCACTGAGAGGGAGTATATTTCGTAGTTATTAATATATTTCGCAAAATAATTCTAATTTCGCGTTATTTCGCGAGTTTGTTTTCCTTACGGTATTAGGTATGCTGGAGGGTAAGTAATTGTAACAAAGAATCAATATTACCAAAAAATTCGATCCCATCTAATGAATGAATGGATTCATTTAACGACGCTTTCAACTGCTTTGGTTATTCAGCGTCGAAATTCAGTGCGGACGACAAATGGCCAACAAATCTTGCCTGGAACCCTTCATCACGAACAAGGTTCTTTTACGTGCCTTAAATATAATAACACGGACTTCCCAGCTTTCCTTCTATACCGAAGAAAGCCATTCTAAGGATTTTATGGCCTAAAAGTCCATCTTTCCCTTCCGGATTTGAACATGTGAATCCAACGGCAGGCCAGTGGTACATATTCAGTCTGTGGTAGGCTACGTGTACGTGTACGCGAGATTGTTTTAAGGGGTATGCACCCACTGACTACGTATGTAAAAATTCTGAAAAATTTCTATTTTAATACTTGTTCATAAATATTGGAGTTTACATATTTTCTTTTACAATATAAACTCTTGTCTTTCCTTGCTTCATTAACATTTTACATAATTCATTACTTTTATTGTTGGATCAATAACTATTGCATGTATAATAATAATAATAATAATAATAATAATAATAATAATAATAATAATATAATAATTTATTTTACATACAACATCAGTCCTAGTCTTTTGTTATTTCTTATATAACTGCAATGCTGTTTGTGTACGAAGGTAAAAAAAGTGTATTTTGAGGGTACGCTAACAAAATGCTAGCTGCCCCAGATCACGAGGAGGACTTGTGATAAGCTCAAACGATTGGGAAGTGTTCAATTGTTATAATTTCAAGCGACTGGGCAGGTTACAGTTCTGTAGTTAGTCTTTTTACCAACTGCGTTACCAAGCCTGCCATTTGACATTTGGCATCCTTGGCAGGAATTTCTACTTTTATTTTATTCGGTGACAATGTCCGGCTGTTCTCATTATCCTAGAAAGAGATGGGATAACTTGGAAGTCGCACATTCGCAGCATGTTTCGTAGACAATAGACAGAGATTAAATGTGCCATGACTGCTAGGTTTTTCCTGTCTGCACTGTCGTAATGACAGCGTAACACTCTAGTGACTTCGAAAGTGATGTTGAAGCTTTTGAATTCAAGAAACTGCAAATACCTGTTAACACCTGGCTTTATAAAAATGTGATCCTTCTCGCTTAACTATTTGGCACCTTACTCTTTGAGCACCTGGTGATTGTGAACTGTATACCGTAAACGTTTGTCTTACGATTATTTTAGTAATGGTTATTTAGTACTGATATACTTAATTGGCAGTATGACAATTGCAACACGTTTTTTTGTGTTGCGATCACTGTTAGGTTCTTATGTATTAGGCCTATGTACAACATCTTTTCTCTTATGATCAGTATTACCTTCTTATGTATGTATGTAAAAAATAAATTACATTAGGCCTGACCGGCATTATTTATGTACCTTGCTCCCACTGAATGGAGTTTTATATTCAGTTCTAACGGAACATTGTTCACCATATTCATTTGCGATTAAAATGCAATCATTTCGTCGAAAATTTGGCTTTAAATTAAATTGAAACTGGTATTTTTTTTTATTCCAGAGATAGAAAAATGGTGTACGAACAGATTTCTTGATGCCGAATTTTAATCTATAGCAATATACAATTCTTCAGTGGGGAAAAAAGTCTGTGTAGTCTAAATTTTAAAACAGATCATTTGAACCTAATATATTGAGAGTATACTGCTACATCACATGAACAAGACAGTGATGCAGAGATGTTTTGAAAACTTAGAAATTGGCTCGGATAAATCCACGCGCTCCTTGACCCCTGATATGGGCCAATTTTGCTATCTCCAAATTTTTACATGGACGAGAAGTAATCAGCAAATTGTGTCTGAAGCCCTCTAGTAGGAAGACTGTTCTTTTCCATGTCGTAAATTTACGGCATTGAATATCCAGCATTTCGAAATCGTGCTAAAGATTTATATCGACTTTAATTTTTTATGGGGTTTGAAAGCAGTGACATCTAATGGCTAGCATAATACATCATCAAGGACGACTCGATCTTACACTTTCTTTTCATATTTTTCTATTCATATAATGGGTAAGAATATATGTTTACAACCAATAATATGATATTACATTGAAAGAATATTACTAAAAGGAGAATGACAGGGGGAATTGAAGTAGTTAGAAATAAACCTGCTCTCAAAAAATTACATTTACATTTTAAATTTTTTCTCACATTTTTCTGTTTATGTAATTGGGGAGAAAGTCCGTTTACAGCCAATAGTGTAATGATATTGGTAATACAGCAATGAGGGAATATTATTGAAAGGAGAATTACAGAAGAAATTGAAGTAGTGAGCAAAAATCCCGCCAAAAATTGTGTCTGTTATAAATTTCACAGAATGAATTGTACATCCGAGATTTCACTAGAATATTATATGATGAGAAAGCACTGTTGAATAGCTTTTCACTACCTAGGCCTACTATTACCACTGTTACCAGATTAAGTTCAGTTGACGACTGTGTACTTCATACTATACTAGGTTTTAATCACGTTCTACTTTTATAGACAGCGCTCAGTAATTCTTTATGGATGATAATAAATGTAAAAGTTGTGAGACTAAGCAATTATTCTCATATGTTACACCTCTAATCTGAAGACTTTATTTCGAAGGCTTTGTGCAAGAACAACAAAAATTACTATTTACTGTAAATCGACTCTACCGATATTCTGAATTCCAAAAAATCAAAAGTGAATACCGTGTATTTCCAAAAAAAAAGTTGAACTAAAAAAGGAAGTTGTGTTATTAGTTTGTGAATAATTTCAATAAGAATAGTTTTAATTACTTTCATGTAGGCCTATAGGCTATATATGGAAAAAATATTGTAATACTAACAAGTAAATATTCAGTTTAATTGGTAACTTTCATTTTGAGGCTCCTTAAACACGTTTTGATCATATTTATGTATAGATCCTAATATTATATAAAGTCCGGCAGAGGAATGGGCGATTTTAAGGAGCGTAGCTCTCTCACAGTATAGTTTATGGGCGATAAATTACGTGTACATTCTATTGCAAATACAGTGCCATTTAGTCATTATGGGAAGGTGAAGCGGTGCACAAGGTACTTTTGTAATTAAAAGCTCTTACAAGAAGAAATATAGTTTTGAGGCTGCTAGGCGTGAAATTCGTTATTTGAATTTATGGCACCATGATTCCGTCCTATCTGCTCATGCATCTTGCACTTTCATTCATACAAAATTCAGGTGTTACAACAATTTAAAACATCACGGTATTCTCAATCTAAGGGCGTTCTTTGAGGAGATTTTGCATCTAATGGATGAAGACGAAGACTTTATTAGCACTTTGAGGATGTCTGATAAAGCACATTTCCATCTTAGTGGTAGTCCTTAAAGAACGTCCTAAATAAATGGCATTACTGTAGGCCTATACTGTATATGATCTCACGTATGCCTCCTAAAAAATAAATTCTAAAGTCAATAACCACGCGACAGTTTATAATTGCTCGTTCCTCTGCCGGACCCTATATTTATTAAATTACGGAAGAAATTTTCAGTCGGATAATAATTTCATTGAAACTCTCATTTTTGCAGACGTCGTATCTCTACCATTATTAAATTATCACTTATATAAGAAACAAAATAATGAAAATAATTTGAACGTGTTTTAAAAGAAAAATGCGTTAATATTTAAAAGAAATGAGCTGCATTATTCTGGGATGAATTGACACGTAGATAATGAATATAAATAAAATCTGTCAAACAGACGTGTTAAAACTTGACGAACTCGTATAAGGAAAAGTGATGAAATTAAATACTTTTAACAGTAGTATTAAATGTAAACATCTTTTTCCATTCTTCATACTACATTCTTTCGTCTGCAGGCTTGCACCAGTCAGTGAATGCGTTGTATGCTATATCATGTTGTTACTGTGATTTTACAGGTAATACTCGTACTTTTTTCCTTTCTTCAGGTTCACTTTCTTCATTTTCTGAAGCAATGTTGATTTTTAAATAGTATAAAGTGTTTTACAATTCTTGTTTTACTAACAAACAACTTTCAGTTCAATAGTTAAACTATGCATGACCTGCTTTCAGCAGTGACCTGTTAAAAGTGATTTTATTTTATTCGTAGGTTTGCTACAATCTGTCTGAAGTGGTCGTTTAATAAACATCCAAAATCACAAACTAAATAACATTTTTAACACTTTATCATAAATTAACCGTTTGTTATCCAGGATGCTTAAAACGTATATTTCCGTGAATACATTGTATGTATTTTTTTATAACACCACAATATTTCTTTATAGTTAATTTAAAGAGAAGGTAAAAAACTGAAAATAGAGATAGGTTCTCTTAAAAAAAAACAATCTGTAAAATCATTGGAGGTTCGGTACCGTATAAGATAATTCAAAATTCATACTTCAAAATGTTATAAATATTATAGGCCTACTGCCTATTTGAGGTAAAAAGAGACTAAAACATTACTATGTTGGCCAAAAATGGAGTTTAGGTTTTACAAAACTTTGGCAATATGTCGGCCGTTCTCTAATTCAACAAATGTAGTTCTTTCTACGACACCACGCACAGCATTTTGCATACAGTGTCGTCGAATATTCCCAAGTTATTGTGACATAGCATTTTTGAGTTGCTGTAGGGTTATTGTGTGTGCCACAAAAACTCCTTTAAGGTAACCCCACAACCAAAAGTCGGCCGGATTGAGATCTGAAGATAGTGGATGCCATATTGTTGAAAAGTGCGTACTTATAGCAGGATTACCAAAGATCCGTGTAAATAATTATTTTGCAAAGGTGTATAGATGAGAGGAGGTGCACCATCTTGCATGAAGATAGTGATTCCTCAGTCTTGGGGTGATGAAGTTCTGTAGCATACTGTAGTAGTGCCGCCTGTTTACTGTTTACTCTGACAGTGTCTATATTCTATTGTTATTTTGTTTAAATAGATATGGACCAACAATAAATTGCGAAGTGAAGCTACACCATACACTGACATTCAAATTATGATCATCTTCTTTAATTAAAATCTGGGGGTCATTTTAAGACCAAATTCTGCAATTACGTGTGTTAATTCGACCATTAAGAAGTAAGTGTGTTTTGTCTTCCAGAAAACTTTGTCCAGCCAATGATGATTAAGTTGAATCTTCTTTAGCACATAAGTAAAG